>NC_057814.1:319036759-319064189 GCF_018294505.1 Triticum aestivum | reverse complement strand
TGGTTTCATGCATGTTTAAGCAAGTTAACCTACTGTTTAATGCAGAACAAGATAAAGCACTAACATGGGCCATTTATGAACTTGGAATTTGAATCTTTGATTCAAAATAGTCCAAACCCATCTGGTCTTAGTTGCATTAGCCCAATACATCCATTTTGCCATGTCTCATGCATGCATCATATTGTTGCACTTGCTTGGTGTTGATTGTGCTTCGATGTGTTCATTGTGGTAGGTTCTGCCTCCGAGGATATTCACGAGTATCCAACTGAAGGGCAGTATCCCACCACCACTCCGTCAGGCAAGCAACCCGTTGATCATTTCGATACAAACCCATCTTCTCGCTTCTGCTCTCATTTACTGCATTAAGACAACGCGATTCAAACTGCTGTGTGTTGCGGTAGTTGAACCCACTTTCCTTTGCATGACCTGTCATTGCCACAGTAACTAGATGAAACCAACTAGCACGTGTAGGAGTTGATTGAGCCATGTTGTGTTCCTACAATGCTATGCTTGCTACGCTTAGAGTCGTGTCAGGTCTGGCTCATCAGGGTGATGAACTAGAGTGAAAGCGTGTGTCGGTAATGAGAGTGAGGTGTTGAATACGATTTGGTAAAGGTATCGATGGGAGGCCATGTAGGAGTACATGGTGGGTTGTTTCATTGAGACCGTCCCTAAGAACTGAGATCTGTATGCGTGATTTAAGATTCAGCTACTACCACGCATTGGGCCCGAAACCAATGGACCCCCTCGGCTTCTTAATCACCCTTGTCCTCTGTCCAGGAGTTGCATGTAGTTTCTCGTGTTTGTAGTAAGCTGGAGGCCGTGGACAGCGCTGACCAAGGGGTGGGCTGTGATGCGGTAGGCTCGTGGAACGGTGTACCGAGTCGCCCGTTTGGTGTCCGGGAACCCTGCACACATCGTTTGGGGCCGTATGTGGAAACCTCGGCCGGACTCCCTGCGGATGGAACCTGAATAGGCGATAACCCTGGACTAGAGACTTGAGTGTTTAGGTAGGCTGTGGCCGACACCCACGTTGGGCTTCCGCTTGAAGGTTGCCGAGTACATGTCGTGTAGCGACGGTAAGTGGTGAGAGCGTGTGTGACGAAGTACACCCCTGCAGGGTATAAAACTATTCGAATAGCCGCGTCCGCGGTAAAGGACTACTTGGTCGCTTATGCAGTTCATAGACAAGTAAATGGATACTACTAAAAGTCTCAAGATAAGTGTGAGTACCGCGGATGGCTCTCTCGTGGGATGACGAGGGAGGATCCACGGTGGAGTATTGAAATGGTGATTAGTGGACTCGTGTGCGAAAAATATTTTACAAGTGGTGTCTCATAGGATAGCTTAGCCAAGAGTCAAAGCTGGCTTGCTGCAATAACCCCACTACCTTCTTGAGAATGAACATGTATAGTAGGATCTGCTGTAAGACTTGCTGAGTACCTTTGTACTCATGTTGCTTCAATTACTGTTTTCAGACGACAACACCGCCCCTTCCGATGGGTTCTATGTAGAACTCGACGACGACGAGTGACTTGCCACCCAGGTGGTGATCTAGGCTTGTGAAGGGCCTACGTAGATAGACAGGCTTCGTCAAGCCTTCTTTCTTTCTAGTGTTTGTACCCAGACAAGTTGCTTCCGCATGTGTTTGTATGATTGTATGACTTGAGTGTCGGGTCTTGTGACCCCTATCTGTATGAACAGGTTATGTAAGGCTCTCTGGAGCCCTTTAAATAAAGTACTTTGAGTTGTAGAGTTTTGTTGTGATGCCATGTTGTATTTGCACATATCGAGCATATTGTGTGTATGATTGAAATGCTTGGTATGTGTGGGATCCGACAATCTAGTTGTTTATCCTTGGCAGCCTCTCTTATGGGGAAATGTAGTCTAGTGCCTCCTTGAGCCATAGTAGTCCGCTACAGCCCGGTTCACCGGAGTCCTGCTAGCCCAGCACTACTGCTCTGGACACTTGACTGGCCGGCATGTGTTTCATATCGTTCCTGTGTCTGTCCCTTCGGGGAAATGTCACGCGGTGACATCCGGAGTCCTGCCTAGCCTGCTACAGCCCGGGTTCCCAGAGTCCTGTTAGCCCAGTGCTACAGCCCGGATTCACACGCTGCTGACCGACACGTTCGATGTTGATTCATGTATGCCTGTCCCCATACGTTAGTGCCGCTTTGGGTTCACGACTAGCCATGTCGGCCCGGGTTCTCTGTCATATGGATGCTAGCGACATTGTCATATACGTGAGCCAAAAGGCGCAAACGGTCCCGGGCCATGGTAAGGCGACACCCGTGGGAGTACCGTGCGTGAGGCCGCAATGTGATATGAGGTGTTACAGGCTAGATCGGTGTGACTTAGAATCGGGGTCCTGACATCAGGTCCATACATTGTAGGCCTATGCGAGTACAAACATCAGCTCGCGATATAGGGCCGTGGTGGAACATCCTGTTCTCTTCGACGACTTCTTTCATGATGATCGTTGCAATGTCCTTCTAGATGCGAAATAAGTCATCTCTGAGTTTATAATTCGGTTCGGTTCCTAAGGATTCTGCCCATTTGCGGATATGCTCATCGTTTCTGGATGTCATGTGAAGTTGTTGGTGATCCCTTCTAAACTCCATTGTGAGATGGAGTACTTAGAATCCATCGTTCATACTTGCTAGTGGTTGATGGACGCAACAGAAGTTAGTTTTATGGTCAAAAACCTGGCTTGCCCTTCCTTTGTTTCCTGATCTCAATGTGGCCACCCCTCACGCCGAAGCCGTGGAGAGCACCATCCAGAACAATCATTATGTAGGTGTAGTCATTCTTCTAGAAGTTTCTGGACGATTCGAAATACACATCATGGGAGACTCACAGAAAATAAATACACCTCAAATTAGCCTCCATATGAGCGAAGGAATGATTGAAATGTACGAAAGGGCTATCCGGCAATGACTTACATTGGATGATAAGGCAGGAGAACCATTTCCTTGTCCTTATTCATTACCATGAAGTCTTCGATGTACTCCCTAGCATCTTGACATTCAAAGTTGTCGAGACTCAAGAAGGACTCATGCATGTAGTATGGATCCGCCACCGAGATTTGCGAGATTGGGTCTCTCCTTATGATGAAGTTCATTTGTAGCGCAAAAAGGCGGACGATCGTAAAATCTAGCTGCCTCGTGAGAAACATCTCAAAGATGTGATCAAACTGCATGAAGAACACCTCCATGGGGACTCTACAGATGTAGCACTTGGCCTTAGGTACACGAACCGCATAAAGCGGGTATCCTGGAGCCTTAGAGCTCAGAAGGCTTTTCTCTACTAACAACACATGGTCGTGCAGTCTCCTGAGATCCCCTAATATGCCCTCTAGTGGTTTTAGCAGTAGGATTGGCTCACCCGCGAAATGGAACAACACCACACCTTTGACCGATACATGGTCCAAAAAATCGGTTAGCAGAGCCGATTGGCTGCTAGAAGCTTTGGCAGCTTTGGTGGCAGCAGAGCCTTTCCTCGTCGGTCTCTTCCTGTGCTTCTTCTTGCCTAGAGGTTGTGGGCTTAGCATACCCTCCCTGAGCACTGCCCCAGTGTTGTCGCACTGATTAGCACTGCACGACGACCCTCGCCTTGTTCATGCTGGGCTGAGGCGGCATCTGGAGGCGTGTCCTGTAAGGATTGCAAGAAGAGAGACTTCTTGCAACCAACCCTAGGACGTTCCTGCTCTGGTGCATCAGGCATCTCCTCATCCGCATGCTCAAAGCCTGAGTCATATGTCTGACTCATCATTTATCCATCGTCATAGCCGGTATTGAGCCACCGGAGAGGGTCATCCTCCTCCATGTCATCATCCATTGATTGTTCCACAGGGACGGCTTCATCATCCACTATTGGATCCCTTCCTTGCATCGTCCGCCGCTCTCAGCCGTCACGAGAGGCTCTAGTAATTGCGTAGGTGGGGTGGTGTTCATACCTTGCTGATGTGTTGTCGTTGGTGTGCTCCCGACCGCCTCCAAACAAAGAAAACTCTTCGGCCACAGCAACATCCAACTCTTGCATTTTCCAAGCCGCATCGGGGTCTCGTCGTCCTCTCCCTTGACTCGTACCGGAGGAGCCAAATCCCCGTGGCCCGCTTAGACACTCACCAAGGAAACACTAAAGGTGCCAATGGGCATTGACTAGCCGTGGAATGAGCATTCCTTTGGCTTTTGTATCGTTACCTTTCCCAGGTCCACCTTCTGGCTGTTGACCATATATAGTACGGTGCACGGGGTTTCATCGGCCAGCAAAGACATGTTTGCGGCGTCAGACATCTGAAAGGCAACGAAAATGGAAGATTATAGATATGTTGGTGCAACGCGTAATTACCGTGAGGTCATCGAGGTCAGCCAAAGTCGAAGCCCCGCCTAGCACGCCAGAGACGGAGGACGGGCTGCCATAAGCGGCTGCGGGAGCAGGTGCGGGTGTGGGAGCAGGTGTAGTTGCGAGAGCAGGTGCTGGTGCGATGTTCAGCTTGTTGTTCTCGACGAAGTTGGGAAGGGGATAATGCTTTGCCCTTTTATCTAGATTTTTGCCTCATCCAGTCGATAACAGCCGGAATCAAGGTCTTAACCGAAGCTAGAAAATCATTTCTGCAAGAAGCTAAAGCTGCCTGGACTCCTCGCGGACCAACTCAGCTTTGGTCGCTTCTGCAGTCTCAGATGCTTTTTTCTTGACTGCAAGTGCCACCTTCTCGTTGATGTTCATCTGACTGAACTTCCTTCTTTGCCTTTTGTCCTTTGGGTCCTTGTGGTAGTATTACTTCCACGTGACGCCATCTCCGATGGTGTGCACATTTCCATACTGCGGCTGCTTGTCCACAGGGAGTCCCCTTAGTATGTTCAAGGCCCGGTTGAGAGGGGTGTCCCACTTGGGCCTCGTCGATGACTGAGATGATGAGTCGCTTTTGGCCGCAAGCTTGTGTTGCTCTTTCAGCAAAAGGAATGTGAACCGTTTACAAATGCTAGTAGAAAGTGTAGTCGAATTAATCAGAAGCTAATATAAGGTGGTAAAATAATAATTACCAGTATCCTCATCAACTGCCCTGTGGGCTCGTCCGTGTAGTAAATCTTTTTCCCCTTGTCCCACCTGTACCGGGCCCTGATGAAGTCATGCTCCTGCGGGTCAGTAAACTCCGCCAAGGGGTCTGGGATCCCCTGGGTTTCATGTTCCGTGTACTCCTTATCCCATATGGGCCTCTTGCCAATGTAACCACGGCTTTCGAGGCGGTGGTTGCTACCTCTTGAGCATGCGTTGGTTTTCCCTTGAAGAGGAAAGGGTGATGCAGCAAAGTAGCCTAAGTATTTCCCTCAGTTTTTGAGAACCAAGGTATCAATCCAGTAGGAGGCTACACGCAAGTCGCCTTGTACCTGCACAAACAAATAAGAACCTTGCAACCAACGTGATAAAGGGGTTGTCAATCCCTTCACGGCCACTTGCAAAAGTGAGATCTGATAGAGATAGTAAGATAAATATTTTTGGTATTTTTATGATATAGATTCCAAAGTAAAGATTGCAAAATAAAATAGATCGGAAACTTATATGATGGAAAATAGACCCGGGGGCCATAGGTTTCACTAGTGGATTCTATCAAGATAGCATAATCTACGGTGGGTGCACAAATTACTGTCGAGCAATTGATAGAAAAGCGCATAGTTATGAGAATATCTAGGGATGATCATGTATATAGGCATCACATCCGCGACAAGTAGACCGAAACGATTCTGCATCTACTACTATTACTCCACACATCGACCGCTATCCAACATGCATCTAGAGTATTAAGTTCATAAGAACAGAGTAACACATTAGGCAAGATGACATGATGTAGAGGGATAAACTCAAGCAATATAATATAAACCCCATCTTTTTATCCTCGATGGCAACAATACAATACGTGCCTTGCTGCCCCTACTGTCACTGGGAAAGGACACCGCAAGATTGAACCCAAAGCTAAGCACTTCTCCCATTGCAAGAAAGATCAATCTTGTAGACCAAACCAAACCGATAATTCGAAGAGACTTGCAAAGATATCAAATCATACATATAAGAATTCAGAGAAGAACCAAATATTGTTCATAGATAATCTTGATCATAAACCCATAATTCGTCGGAACTAGACAAACACACCGCAAAAAGAATTACATCGAATAGATCTCCAAGAGAATCGAGGAGAACTTTGTATTGAGATCCAAAGAGAGAGAAGAAGCCATCTAGCTAATAACGATGGACCCGAAGGTCTGTGGTAAACTACTCACACATCATCGGAGAGGCTATGGTGTTGATGTAGAAGCCCTCCATGATCGATTCCCCCTCCGGCGGAGAGCCAGAAAAGGCCCAAAGATGGGATCTCACGGGTACAGAAGGTTGCGGCGGTGGAAATAGGGTTTCGTGGTGCTCTCGGATGTTTTCAGGGTATATGAGTATATATAGGCAAAATAAGTAGGTCGGTGGAGCCACGAGGGGCCCACGAGGGGTGGGGGCGCGCCTACCCCCCTGGGCGCACCTCCCTACCTTGTGGCCGCCTTGTTGCTTCCTTGACATCCACTCCAAGTCTTCTAGATTGAGTTTGTTCCAAAAATAACTCTCCCAAAGGTTTCATTCCATTTGGATTCCGTTTGATATTCCTTTTCTACGAAACACTGAAATAGGCAAAAAACAACAATTTGCACTGGGCCTTTGGTTAGTAGGTTAGTCCCAAAAATAATATAAAAGTGCATAATAAAGCCCATTAAACATCCAAAACAGATAATATAATAGCATGGAACAATCAAAAATTATAGATACGTTGGAGACGTATCAAGCATCCCCAAGCTTAATTCTTGCTCGTCCTCGAGTAGGTAAATGATAAAAACAGAATTTTTGATGTGGAATGCTACCTAGCATAATTCTCAATGTAATTTTCTTTATTGTGGCATGAATGTTCAGATCTGAAAGGTTCAAGATAAAAGTTTAATATTGACATAAAAATAATAATACTGCAAGCATACTAATAAAGCAATCATGTCTCAAAATAACATGGCCAAAGAATGTTATCCCAACAAAATCATATAGTCTGGCTATGCTCTATCTTCATCACACAAAATATTTAAATCATGCACAACCCCGATGACAAGCCAAGCAATTGTTTCATACTTTTGATGTTCTCAAACTTTTTCAATCTTCACGCAATACATGAGCGTGTGCCATGGACATAGCACTATATGTGGAATAGAAGGGTGGTTGTGGAGAAGACAAAAGGAGAAGTTAGTCTCACATCAACTAGGCGTATCAATGGGCTATGGAGATGCCCATCAATAGATATCAATGTGAGTGAGTAGGGATTGCCATGCAACGGATGCACTAGAGCTATTAGTGTATGAAAGCTCAACAAAACAAATAAGCGGGTGTGCATCCAACTCGCTTGCTCACGAAGACCTAGGGCATTTTGAGGAAGCCCATCATTGGAATATACAAGCCAAGTTCTATAATGTAAAATTCCCACTAGTATATGAAAGTGACAACATAGGAGACTCTCTATCATGAAGATCATGGTGCTACTTTGAAGCACAAGTGTGGTAAAAGGATAGTAACATTGTCCCTTCTCTCTTTTTCTCTCATTTTTTATTTGGGCCTTTTTCTCCTTTTTTATGGCCTCTTTTTTTCCTTTTTTTCTTTTTGTCTGGAGTCTCATCCCGACTTGTGGGGGAATCACAGTCTCCATCATCCTTTCCTCACTTGGGACAATGCTCTAATAATGATGATCATCACACTTTTATTTACTTACAACTCAAAAATTACAACTCAATACTTAGAACAAAATATGACTCTATGTGAATGCCTCCGGCGGTCTACCGGGATATGAAATGAATCGAGAGTGACATGTATGAAAGAATTATAAAAGTGGCTTTGCCACAAATACGATGTCAACTACATGATCATGCAAAACAATATGAAAATGATGAAACGTGTCATAATAAACGGAACGGTGGAAAGTTGCATGGAATATATCTCGGAGTGGCTATGGAAATGCCTTAATAGGTAGGTATGGTGGCTGTTTTGAGGAAGGTATATGGTGGGTGTATGATACCGGCGAAAGGTGCGCGGTATTAGAGAGGCTAGCAATGGTGGAAGGGTGAGAGTGCGTATAATCCATGGACTCAACATTAGTCATAAAGAACTCACATACTTATTGAAAAACTCTATTAGTTATCGAAACGAAGTACTACACGCATGCTCCTAGGGGGGTAGATTGGTAGGAAAAGACCATCGCTCGTCCCCGACCGCCACTCATAAGGAAGACAATCAATAAATAAATCATGCTCCGACTTCATCACATAACGGTTCACCATACGTGCATTCTACGGGAATCACAAACTTTACAACAAGTATCTCTCAAATTCAAAACTACTCAACTAGCATGACTCTAATATCTCCATCTTCATATCTCAAAACAATTATCAAGGATCAAACTTCTCATAGTATTCGATGCACTTTATATGATAGTTTTTATTATACCCATCTTGGATGTTCATCATATTAGACTAATTTTATAGCCAAAGAAAATTACCATGCTGTTTTATAGGACTCTCAAAATAATATAAGTGAAGCATGAGAGATCAATAATTTCTATAAAATAAAACCACCACCGTTCTCTAAAAGATATAAGCGAAGCACTAGAGCAAAATTATCTAGCTCAAAAGATATAAGTGAAGCACATTGAGTATTCTAATAAATTCCGATTCATGTGTGTCTCTCCAAAAGGTGTGTACAGCAACGATGATTGTGGTAAACTAAAAAGAAAAGACTCAAATCATACAAGACGCTCCAAGCAAAACACATATCATGTGGTGTATAAAAATATAGCCTCAAGTAAAGTTACCGATAGACGAAGACGAAAGAGGGGATGCCTTCCGGGGCATCCCCGAGCTTAGGCTTTTGGTTGTCCTTGAATTTTACCTTGAGGTTCCTTGGGCATCCCCAATCTTAGGCTCTTGCCACTCCTTATTCCATAATCCATCAAATCTTTACCCAAAAACTTGAAAACTTCACAACACAAAACTCAATAGAAAATCTCATGAGCTCCGTTAGTATAAGAAAACAAATCACCACTTTAAGGTACTTTAATGAACTCATTCTTTATTTATATTGGTGTTAAACCTACTGTATTCCAACTTCTCTATGGTTCATACCCCCCGATACTAGCCATAGATTCATCAAAATAAGCAAACAACACACGAAAAACAGAATCTGTCAAAAACAGAACAGTCTGTAGTAATCTGTATCAAACGCAAACTTATGTAAAAAATTCTTCCAAAATAGGAAGACCTAAATTTTTTTTATTGATCTACTGCAATTGGAATCATTATTGTATCACTTTCTGGTGATTTTTAACAATTGTTTCCGTGAGCTGAAAGTTTCTGTGTTTTTCAGCAAGATCAAATAATTATCACCCAAGAAGATCCTATAGGTTTTACTTGGCACAAACACTAATTAAAACATAAAACCACATCTAACCAGAGGCTAGATCAATTATTTATTACTAAACAGAACTAAAAAAGCAAGAAACAAAAATAAAATTGGGTTGCCTCCCAACAAGCGCTATCGTTTAACGCCCCTAGCTAGGCATTGATAATTTTAATGATGCTCACATCAAAGACAAGAATTAAAGCACAAAGAGAGCATCATAGAACACGTGATAAACACATCTAAGGCTAACATACTTCCTATGCATATGCATTTTATAAGCAAACAAATTATCATAGCAAGCAAAAATTAGCATATGCAAGGAAGAAGAAAGAAACAATAGCAATCTCAACATAACGAGAGGAAATTTAGTGACATGAAAATTTCTACAACCATATTTTCCTCTCTCATAATAATTACATGTAGAATCATAAGCAAATTCAAAAATATAGCTATCACAAAACATATTCTTAACATGATCCACATGTATGCAAAGTTGCCACTCTTTAGTGGGATTAACATTAACTAAAGTCATGACCTCTCCGAACCCACTTTTATCAAAAATACCATAAGATTGAACATTCTCCAAATATGTGGGATCTAAAGTTGACACTATTCCAAACCCACTTTCAATATTATTGCAAACACTATTATCAATCTCATATTCATCATGGGGTTTAAATAAATTTTCAAGATCATAAGAAGAATCACCCCAATCATGATCATTGCAACAAGTAGTAGACATAGCAAAACTAGCATCCCCAAGCTTAGGGTTTTGCATATTATTAGCACAATTGACATCAAGAGAATTTATAGTAACATCATTGCAATCATGCTTTTGATTCAAGGAACTATCAAGTATGGGTGCAATAGCAATAATTTCATGTTTAACATAAGGAACTATAGAAGATTCATCTCCATAAATATTGGCATCATGGCCATAAGAATAGCAAGCATCTTGTTCATCAAGGGATATATCAATCAAATCATCGGAATCATAATTATCTATAGATTCGTGCATATCATTATTTTCTTCCAAAGCAACGGTCATTCTCTCAATAAATTCCTTAACATAGGCATTATGAGCATAGTTTTCATAGCAATATTTAAGTATGTCGGAATTTTCAGATTTGTAGAGAGTAATATCATACTTTTCAATCAAAGAAGCAACTTCATGAGCACCCTTAAAAATGACAAATTCTTCAATTTGTTCAATATCATACTAACTATAAACACCCTTTCCATAAGAAGATAAGATTTCATTATCATTGAACTCACATAGGTAGGGAAGGTGTTTTTTAGGGTTCTTAGAGCAACAAGTAAAGTCATAATTTCACAAAGATTCCAAGCATAGCATATAAAACTATTTATTTTATACCATAAGAGCTTCCCCTTTTCAGACAAACAATGACGCACAAAATGAGCATGCTCATCTAAAGATTTTCCCTCAACTAAACTAGTTGGGGTTTCAGCACGAGCACATATGGATCGAAGATGATCCAAGTAGAACACTTTAAGTGGATCCATATCAATAGATTTTTTAGCAAGCAAAGATGCAAGCAAATAGAAGGCACATGGAAACACAAACAAAAATTCATACGGGAAGAAAGCGAAGAAAAGGCAAAGGTGAAGCGGGGGAGAGGAAAACGAGAGGCAAATGGAAAATAATGTAATGTGAGGGATAAGAGTTTGTGATGGGTACTTGGTATGTCTTGACTTGTGCGTAGATCTCCCCGGCAACGGCGCCAGAAATGGCTAGTTGCTGGGAGATCAACTCTTGACTTGACTTGGCGTAAGCCTCCCCGGCAACGGCGCCAGAAATCCTTCTTGCTACCTCTTGAGCATGCGTTGGTTTTCCCTTGAAGAGGAAAGGGTGATGAAGCAAAGTAGCACAAGTATTTCCCTCGGTTTTTGAGAACCAAGGTATCAATCCAGTAGGAGGTTACACACAAGTCGCCTTGTACCTTCACAAACAAATAAGAACCTTGCAACCAACGCGATAAAGGGGTTGTCAATCCCTTCACGGCCACTTGCAAAAGTGAGATTTGATAGAGATAATAAGATAAATATTTTTGGTATTTTTATAATATAGATTGGAAAGTAAAGATTGCAAAATAAAATAGATCGGAAACTTATATGATGGAAAATAGAAACGGGGGCCATAGGTTTCACTACTGGCTTCTCTCAAGATAGCATAATCTATGGTGGGTGAACAAATTACTGTCGAGCAATTGATAGAAAAGCGCATAGTTATGAGAATATCTGGGCATGATCATGTATATAGGCATCACGTCCGCGACAAGTAGACCGAAATGATTCTGCATCTACTACTATTACTCCACACATCGACCGCTATCCAGCATGCATCTAGAGTATTAAGTTCATAAGAACAGAGTAGCGCATTAGGCAAGATGACATAATGTAGAGGGATAAACTCAAGCAATATGATATAAACCCCATCTTTTTATCCTCGATGGCAACAATACAATACGTGCCTTGCTGCCCCTACTGTCACTGGGAAAGGACACCGCAAGATTGAACCCAAAGCTAAGCACTTCTCCCATTGCAAGAAAGATCAATCTAGTAGGCCAAACCAAACTGATAATTTGAAGAGACTTGCAAAGATATCAAATCATACATATAAGAATTCAGAGAAGAACCAAATATTTTTCATAGATAATCGTGATCATAAACCCACAATTCATCAAATCTCGACAAACAGACCGCAAAAAGAATTACATCGAATAGATCTCGAAGAGAATCTAGGAGAACTTTGTATTGAGATCCAAAGAGAGAGAAGAAGCCATCTAGCTAATAACTATGGACCCGAAGGTCTGTGGTAAACTACTCACACATCATCGGAGAGGCTATGGTGTTGATGTAGAAGCCCTCTGTGATAGATTCCCCCTCCGGCGGAGCGCCGAAAAAGGCCCCAAGATGGTGCTCTCAGATATTTTCAGGGTATATGAGTATATATAGGCGAAAGAAGTAGGTCGGTGGAGCCACGAGGGGCCCACGAGAGTGGGGGTGCGCCTACCCCCCTGGGCGCGCCTCCCTACCTCGTGGCCGCCTCGTTGCTTCCTTGACGTCCAGTCCAAGTATTCTAGATTGTGTTTGTTCCAAAAATAACTCTCCCGAAGGTTTCATTCCGTTTGGATTCCGTTTGATATTCCTTTTCTGCGAAACACTGAAATAGGCAAAAAACAATAATTTGCACTGGGCCTTTGGTTAGTAGGCTAGTCCCAAAAATAATATAGAAGTGCATAATAAAGCCCATTAAACATCCAAAACAGATAATATAATAGCATGGAACAACCAAAAATTATAGATACGTTGGAGATGTATCAGTGGTTCCCCATGTTGCTTTCTTGAAGCCCCGTGAATTTCTCAGATTTAAGCTTGGTTTCTTTGGTATCACAAGTGTCCTTGAATATTTTGTACTCCTCTTCCGTAAGTGTTGGATTGTACGCACAAATCTAGGAGTTGGGTTCTTTATCTTCAATCGGTTGTTTCACCCTGACTTTCCAGGCGGCCAATGCGTTGCTGAACTTGCCCATGGCGTGGTTGTTTATCTTGACCATGGCATCATATTCCCATGGAAGTTTTCTATCATTCCGACCGGGGAACTTGAATCTGTTGTGCAACTTCATTAGGAGGAAGTGCTTCATATTTGGTTACTCCTTAAGTCCGACTCGTTGATGCTCGTTGTTTCCCGTAGGATGCATCCAAGTTGGTTGCCCTAGCACTTATGAGCTTCCTCTGGTGCTATTGGCTCGAATTTGCCGAGGTGCACCTCTGTGACTGATACGTCCCCAACGTATCTATAATTTTTGATTGTTCCATGCTATTATATTATCTGTTTTGGATGTTTAATGGGCTTTACTAAGAACTTTTATATTATTTTTGGGACTAACGTACTAACCCAAGGCCCAGTGCAAATTGCTGTTTTTTTTGCCTATTTCAGTGTTTCGTAGAAAAGGAATATCAAACGGAGTCCAAACGGAATGAAACTTTCGGGAGAGTTATTTTTGGAACAAACGTGATCCAGAGGACTTGGAGTGGACGTCAAGAAATCAACGAGGAGGCCGCGAGGCAGGGAGGCGCGCCGGCCCCCTCGGCGCGCCCCCACCCTCGTGGCCCCCTTGCAAGTCCACCGACCTACTTCTTCCTCCTATATATACACATGTACCCCAAAACCAACCAGGAGCACCACGAAACCCTATTTCCACCGCTGCAACCTTCTGTACCCATGAGATCCCATCTTGGGGCCTTTTCCGGCGCTCCGCCGGAGGGGGAATCGATCACGGAGGGCTTCTACATCAACACCATAGCCTCTTCGATGATGTGTGAGTAGTTTACCTCAGACCTTCGGGTCCATAGTTATTAGCTTTATGGCTTCTTCTCTCTCTTTGGATCTCAATACAAAGTTCTCCTCGATCTTCTTGGAGATCTATTCGACGTAACTCTTTTTGCGGTGCATTTATCGAGATCCGATGAATTGTGGGTTTATGATCAAGATTATCTACGAACAATATTTGAATCTCCTCTGAATTCTTTTATGTATGATTGGTTATCTTTGCAAGTCTCTTCGAATTATCAGTTTGGTTTGGCCTACTAGATTGATCTTTCTTGCAATGGGAGAAGTGCTTAGCTTTGGGTTCAATCTTGCGTTGCTCGATCCCAGTGACAGAAAGGGAAACGACATGTATTGTATTGTTGCCATCGAGGATAAAAAGATGGGGTTTATATCATATTGCTTGAGTTTATCCCTCTACATCATGTCATCTTGCCTAATGCGTTACTCGTTTCTTATGAACTTAATACTCTAGATGCATGCTAGATAGCGGTCGATGTGTGGAGTAATAGTAGTAGATGCAGGAAGGAGTCGGTCTACTTGTCGCGGACGTGATGCCCATATACATGATCATGCCTAGATATTCTCATAATTATGCACTTTTCTATCAATTGCTCGACAATAATTTGTTCTCCCACCGTAGTACTTATGCTATCTTGAGAGAAGCCACTAGTGAAACCTATGGGCCTTGTGTCTATTCTCCATCATATTAATCTCCCGTCAACAAGCTATTTCATTCGCCGTTTATTTTGCAATCTTTACTTTCAATCTTTATCATAAAAATACCAAAAATATTATCTTATCATCTCTATCAGATCTCACTTTTGCAAGTGACCGTGAAGGGATTGACAACCCCTTTATCACGTTGGTTGCAAGGTTCTTATTTGTTTGTGTAGGTACGAGGGACTTGCGTGTGGCCTCCTACTAGATTGATACCTTGTTTCTAAAAAACTGAGGGAAATACTTACGCTACTTTGCCGCATCACCCTTTCCTCTTCAAGGGAAAACCAACGCATGCTCAAGAGGTAGCAAGAAGGATTTCTGGTGCCGTTGCCGGGGAGGCTTACACCAAGTCAAGTCAAGATTTGATCTCCCGCCAACATGCGATTTCTGGCGCCGTTGCCGGGGAGTCTATGCACAAGTCAAGACATACAAAGTACCCATCACAAACTCTTATCCCTCGCATTACATTATTTGCCATTTGCCTCTCGTTTTCCTCTCCCCCACTTCACCCTTGCCGTTTTATTCACCCTCTTTTGTCGTTCGTCTCTTTTCGCTTGCTTCTTGTTTGCTTGCTTGCTTGTCACGATGGCTCAAGATAATACTAAATTGTGTGACTTTTCCAATACCAACAACAATGATTTTCTTAGCACTCCGATTGCTCCTCATACCGATGCTGAATCTTGTGAAATTAATGCTGCTTTGCAGAATCTTGTCATGAAAGATCAATTCGCCGGCCTTCCTAGTGAAGATGCCGCTACCCATCTAAACAACTTTGTTGATTTGTGTGATATGCAAAAGAAGAAAGATGTTGATAATGATATTATTAAATTGAAGCTATTTCCTTTTTCTCTTAGAGATTGTGCTAAAACTTGGTTTTCGTCTTTGCCTAAAAATAGTATCGATTCATGGAATAAGTGCAAAGATGCTTTTATCTCTATGTATTTTCCTCCCGCTAAGATCATCTCTCTTAGAAACGATATTATGAATTTTAAGCAACTTGATCATGAACATGTTGCACAATCTTGGGAGAGAATGAAATTAATGATACGTAATTGCCCTACACATGGTTTGAACTTATGGATGATTATACAAATTTTTTATGCCGGACTGAATTTTGCTTCTAGTAATCTTTTAGATTCGGCCGCGGGAGGCACTTTTATGGAAATCACTTTAGGAGAAGTTACTAAAGTCCTAGATAATATTATGGTTAATTATTCTCAATGGAACACTGAAAGATCTACTAGTAAAAAGGTGCATGCAATTGAAGAGATTAACGTTTTGAGTGGAAAGATGGATGAACTTATGAAATTGTTTGCTAATAAGAGTGTTTCTTCTGATCCTAATGATATGCCTTTGTCTACTTTGATTGAGAATAATAATGAATCTATGGATGTGAATTTTGTTGGTAGGAACAATTTTGGTAACAACGCTTATAGAGGAAACTTTAATCCTAGGTCGTATCCTAGTAATTCCTCTAATAATTATGGTAATTCCTACAACAAATCTTATGGAAATTTTAATAAGATGCCCTCTGATTTTGAGACTAGTGTTAAAGAATTTATGATTTCTCAAAAGAATTTCAATGCTTTGCTTGAAGAAAAATTGCCTCTGATCTTGATGTTGATTCTTTGAAACTTAGATCTATTCCACCTAAGCATGATATCAATGAGTCTCAAAGATATGAGAATTTCCATTGATGAGTGCAAAGAAAGAACCGCTAGGATGCGTGGTAAAAAAGATTGCTTTATGAAAGCGTGTTCTTCTAGTTTTCATGATAATAAGTATGAAGATCTAAAAGTGATTGATGTGTCTCCTATTAAATCCTTGTTTTGCAATATGAATCTTGATAATGATGGGACTGGAGATGATTCAACTTTAGTTAAAAGGCGTCCCAATGATTCGAAGTTTTTAGATCTTGATGCAAAAATTGGTAAAAGTGGGATTGAAGAGGTCAAAACTTTACATATCAATGAACCCACTATTTTGGATTTCAAGGAATTTAATTATGATAATTGTTCTTTAATAGATTGTATTTCCTTGTTGCAATCCGTGCTAAATTCTCCGCATGCTTATAGTCAAAATAAGGCTTTTACTAAACATATCGTTGATGCATTAATGTAACCTTATGAAGAAAAGCTTGAATTGGAAGTTTCTATCCCTAGAAAACTTTATGATGAGTGGGAACCTACTATTAAAATTAAAATTAACGATCATGAATGCTATGCTTTGTGTGATTTGGGTGCTAGTGTTTCCACGATTCCAAAAACTTTGTGTGATATGTTAGGTTTCCGTGAATTTGATGATTGTTCTTTAAACTTGCACCTTGTGGATTCCACCATTAAGAAACCTATGAGAAGAATTAATGATGTTCTTATTGTTGCAAATAGGAATTATGTGCCCGTAGATTTCATTGTCCTTGATATAGATTGCAATCCTTCATGTCCTATTATTCTTGGTAGACCTTTCCTTAGAACGATTGGTGCAATTATTGATATGAAAGAATGGAATATTAGATTCCAATTTCCGTTAAGGAAAGGCATGGAACACTTTTGTAGAAAAAAATTACCTTATGAATCTATTAGGAGAGCCACTTATGGATTGAATACCAAAGATGACAATACCTAGATCTATCCTTGCCTTTATGCCTAGCTAGGGGCGTTAAACGATAGCGCTTGTTGGGAGGCAACCCAATTTTATTTTTGTTTCTTGCTTTTTTGGTTCTGTTTAGTAATAAATTATTGATCTAGCCTCTGGTTAGATGTGGTTTTATGTTTTAGTTAGTGTTTGTGCCAAGTAAAACCTATAGGATCTTCTTGGATGATAGTTATTTGATCTTGCTGGAAAAAATCAGAAACATTCTGCTCACGAAAACAATTGTTAACAATCACCAGAACGTGATAAAATAATGATTCCAATTGAAGATAATAAAAAAATTATCTAGGTCTTCCTATTTTGGTATAATTTTTGGAGTTCCATAAGTATACGTTTGATACAGATTACTACAGACTGTTCTGTTTTTGACAGATTCTGTTTTTCATGTGTTGTTTGCTTATTTTGATGAATCTATGGCTAGTATCGGAGGTTATGAACCATAGAGAAGTTGGAATACAGTAGGTTTAACACCAATATAAATAAATAATGAGTTCATTACAGTACCTTGAAGTGGTGTTTTGTTTTCTTTCGCTAACGGAGCTCATGAGATTTTCTGTTAAGTTTTGTGTTGTGAAGTTTTCAAGTTTTGCGTAAAGATTTGATGGATTATGGAACAAGGAGTGGCAAGAGCCTAAGCTTGGGGATGCCCAAGGCACCCCAAGGTAAAATCCAAGGACAACCAAAAAGCCTAAGCTTGGGGATGCCCCGGAAGGCATCCCCTCTTTCGTCTTCATCTATCGGTAACTTTACTTGGAGCTATATTTTTATTCACCACATGATATGTGTTTTGCTTGGAGCATCTTGTATGATTTGAGTCTTCGCTTTTTAGTTCACCACAATCATCCTTGCTGTACACACGTTTTGGGAGAGACACACATTAATCGGAATTTATTAGAATACTCTATGTGCTTCACTTATATCTTTTGAGCTAGATAATTTTTGCTCTAGTGCTTCACTTATATCTTTTAGAGCACGGTGGTTGTTTTATTTTATAGAAATTATTGATCTCTCATGCTTCACTTATATTATTTTGAGAGTCCCTTAGAACAGCATGGTAGTTTGCTTTGGCTATAAAATTAGTCCTAATATGATAGGCATCTAAGATGGATATAATAAAATCTTTCATATAAGTGCATTGAATACTAAGAGAAGTTTGATACTTGATGATTGTTTTGAGATATGAAGATGGTGATATTAGAGTCATGCTAGTTGAGTAGTTGTGAATTTGAGAAATACTTGTTCTAAAGTTTGTGATTCCCGTAGCATGCACGTATGGTGAACCGTTATGTGATGAAGTCAGAGCATGATTTATTTATTGATTGTCTTCCTTATGAGTGGCGGTCGGGGACGAGCGATGGTCTTTTCCTACCAATCTATCCCCCTAGGAGCATGTGCGTAGTACTTCATTTTGATAACTAATAGATTTTTGCAATAAGTATGTGAGTTCTTTATGACTAATGTTGAGTACATGGATTATACGCACTCTCACCCTTCCACCATTGCTAGCCTCTCTAATACTGCGCACCTTTCGCCGGTATAATACACCCACCATATACCTTCCTCAAAACAGCCACTATACCTACCTATTATGGCATTTCCGTAGCCATTCCGAGATACATTGCCATGCAACTTACCACCGTTCCGTTTAGTATGACACGCTTCATCATTGTCATATTGCTTTGCATGATCATGTAGTTGACATCGTATTTGTGGCAAAGCCACCTTTATAATTATTTCATACATGTCACTCTTGAATCATTGCATATCCCGGTACACCGCCGGAGGCATTCACATAGAGTCATGTTTTGTTCTAAGTATTGAGTTGTAATCTTTGAGTTGTAAGTAAATAAAAGTGTGATGATCATCATTATTAGAGCATTGTCCCAAGTGAGGAAAGTATGATGGAGACTATGTTTCCCCCACAATTCGGGATGAGACTCTGGACGAAAAGAAAAAAGAAAGAAAGAAAAGAGGCCATAAAAAAAGAAAGAGAAGAAGGCCCAAATAAAAAAATATAAAAAATGAGAGAAAAAGAGAGAAGGGACAATGTTACTATCCTTTTACCACACTTGTGCTTCAAAGTAGCACCATGATCTTCATGATAGAGAGTCTCCTATGTTGTCACTTTCATATACTAGTGGGAATTTTACATTATAGAACTTGGCTTGTATATTCCGATGATGGGCTTCCTCAAAATGCCCTAGGTCTTCGTGAGCAAGCGAGTTGGATGCACACCCACTTAGTTTCTTATGTTGAGCTTTCATACACATATAGCTCTAGTGCATCCGTTGCATGGCAATCCCTACTCACTCATGTTGATATCTATTGATGGGCATCTCCATAGCCCATTGATACGCCTAGTTGATGTGAGACTATCTTCTCCTTTTTTGACTTCTCCACAACTACCATTCTATTCCACATATAGTGCTATATCCATGGCTCACGCTCATGTATTGCGTGAAGATTGAAAAAGTTTGAGAACATCAAAAGTATGAAACAATTGCTTGGCTTGTCATCGGGGTTGTGCATGATTAAATACTTTGTGAGATGAAGATAGAGCATAGCCAGACTATATGATTTTGTAGGGATAACTTTCTTTGGCCATGTTATTTTGAGAAGACATGATTGCTTTGTTAGTATGCTTGAAGTATTATTATTTTATGTCAATATTAAAATTTTGTCTTGAATCTTTCGGATCTGAACATTCATGCCACAATAAAGAAAATTACATTGAGAAATATGCTAGGTAGCATTCCACATCAAAAATTCTGTTTTTATCATTTACCTACTCAAGGACGAGCAGGAATTAAGCTTGGGGATGCTTGATACGTCTCCAACGTATCTATAATTTTTGATGGTTCCATGACATTATATTATCTGTTTTGGATGTTTAATGGGCTTTACTAAGCACTTTTATATTATTTTTGGGACTAACCTACTAACCCAAGGCCCAGTGCAAATTGCTGTTTTTTGCCTATTTCACTGTTTCGCAGAAAAGGAATATCAACGGACCCCAAACGGAATGAAACCTTCGGGAGAGTTATTTTTGGAACAAACGTGATCCAGAGGACTTGGAGTGGACGTCAAGAAATCAACGAGGAGGCCATGAGGCAGGGAGGCGCGCCTGCCCCCCTGGGTGCGCCCCCCACCCTCGTGGACCCCTCGCAGCTCCACTGACCTACTTCTTCCTCCTATATATACACATGTACCCCAAAACCAACCAGGAGCACCACGAAACCCTATTTCCACCGCAGCAACCTTCTATACCAGTGAGATCCCATCTTGGGGCCTTTTCCGGCGCTCCCCCGGAGGGGGAATCGATCATGGAGGGCTTCTACATCAACACCATAGCCTCTCCGATGATGTGTGAGTAGTTTACCTCAGACCATCGGGTCCATAGTTATTAGCTAGATGGCTTCTTCTCTCTCTTTGGATCTCAATACAAAGTTCTCCTCGATCTTCTTGGAGATCTATTCGATGTAACTCTTTTTGCGGTGCGTTTGTCGAGATTCGATGAATTGTGGGTTTATGATCAAGATTATCTATGAACAATATTTGAATCTCCTCTGAATTCTTTTATGTATGATTGGTTATCTTTGCAAGTCTCTTCGAATTATCAGTTTGGTTTGGCCTACTAGATTGATCTTTCTTGCCATGGGAGAAGTGCTTAGCTTTGGGTTCAATCTTGCTTTGCTCGATCCTAGTGACAGAAAGGGAAACGACACGTATTGTATTGTTGCCATCGAGGATAAAAAGATGGGGTTTATATCATATTGCTTGAGTTTATCCCTCTACATCATGTCATCTGGCCTAATGCGTTACTCTATTCTTATGAACATAATACTATAGATGCATGCTGGATAGCAGTCGATGTGTGGAGTAATAATAGTAGATAGATGCAGGAGTCGGTCTACTTGTCGCAGACGTGATGCCTATATACATGATCATGCCTAGATATTCTCATAATTATGCACTTTTCTATCAATTGCTCGAGAGTAATTTGTTCACCCACCGTAATACTTATGCTATCTTGAGAGAAGCCACTAGTGAAACCTATGGCCCCCGGGTCTATTCTCCATCATATTAATCTCCGGTCAACAAGCTATTTCAGTCGCCGTTTATTTTGCAATCTTTACTTTCAATCTTTATCATAAAAATACCAAAAATATTATCTTATCATCTCTATCAGATCTCACTTTTGCAAGTAGTCGTGAAGGGATTGACAACCCCTTTATCGCGTTGGTTGCAAGGTTCTTATTTGTTTTTGTAGGTACGAGGGACTTGCGTGTGCCCTCCTACTGGATTGATACCTTGGTTCTCAAAAACTGAGGGAAATACTTACGCTACTTTGCTGCATCACCCTTTCCTCATCAAGGGAAAACCAATGCATGCTCAAGAGGTAGCAGTGTTGAGCTTGTTAGGGCATCGTGTCTGATACGTCTCCGTCGTATCTATAATTTTTGATTGTTCCATGCCAATATTCTACAACTTTTACATACTTTTGGCAACTTTTCATACTAATTTTGGGACTAACATATTGATCCAGTGCCCAGTGCCAGTTCCTCTTTGTTGCATGTTTTTTGTTTCGTAGAAAATCCATATCGAACGGAGTCCAAACGGGATAAAAGCTGACTGAGTTTTTTTGGAATATATGTCATTTTTGGGAGGAAGAATCAATGCGAGACGATGCCCGAGGGGGCCACGAGGTAGGGGGGCGCGCCCCAGGGGGGTGGGGGCGCCCCTGACCCTCGTGGACACGCCGTAAGGTGGTTGGTGCCCTTCTTTCGCCGCAAGAAAGCCAATATCCGGATAAAAACCATGTTCAAATTTCAATCCAATCGGAGTTACGAATCTCCGAGAATATAAGAAACGGTGAAAAGCCAGAATCAGGGAGCGCAGAAACAGAGAGAGACAGAGAGACAGATCCAATCTCGGAGGGGCTCTCGCCCCTCCCATGCCATGGAAGCCAAGGACCAGAGGGGAAACCCTTCTCCCATCTAGGGAGAAGGTCAAGGAAGAAGAAGAAGAAGGGGGGCTCTCTCCCCCTCTCTTCCGGTGGCGCCGGAATGCCGCCGGGGCCATCATCGTCACCGCAATCTACACCAACACCTCTGTCATCTTCACCAACATCTTCATCTCCTTCCCCCATCTATCTACAGCGGTCCACTCTCCCGCAACCCGCTGTACCCTCTACTTGAACATGGTGCTTTATGCTTCATATTATTATCCAATGATGTGTTGCCATCCTATGATGTCTGAGTAGATTTTCGTTGTCCTATCGGTAATTGGTGAATTGCTATGATTGGTTTAATTTGCTTGTGGTTATGTTGCTGTCCTTTGGTGCCCATTATATGAGCGCGCGCATGGATCACACCATAGTGCTAGTTGTATGTTGATCGGACTATG
This sequence comes from Triticum aestivum, assembly GCF_018294505.1. Taxonomy (NCBI): domain Eukaryota; kingdom Viridiplantae; phylum Streptophyta; class Magnoliopsida; order Poales; family Poaceae; genus Triticum; species Triticum aestivum. The sequence goes on along the minus strand of NC_057814.1, from coordinate 319,041,586 downwards.
TATTGGAGGGCAAGAGTGACAGAAGCTTCAACCTAGCATAGAAATTGATGCATACGGGATTGAAGGGGGACCAATATATCTTAATGCTATGGTTGGGTTTACCTTAATGAACGTTAGTAGTTGCGGATGCTTGCTAATAGTTCCAATCATAAGTGCATAGAATTCCAAGTCAGGGATGACATGCTACCAGTGGCCTCTCCCACATAAAACTTGCTATCAGTCTAGTAAAGTAGTCAATTGCTTAGGGACAATTTCGCAACTCCTACCACCACTTTTCCACACTCGCTATACTAACATTATTGCCTCTCTATCTAAACAGCCCCTAGATTTTATTTACGCGCTCTTCTATTATCTTGCAAACCTATCCAAAAACACCTACAAAGTACTTCTAGTTTTATACTTGTTTTAGGTAAAGCGAACGTCAAGCGTGCATAGAGTTGTATCGGTGGTCAATAGAACTTGAGGGAATATTTGTTCTACCTTTAGCTCCTCGTTGGGTTTGACACTCTTACTTATCGAAAGAGGCTACAATTGATCCCCTATACTTGTGGGTTATCAAGACCTTTTTCTGGCGCTGTTGCCGGGGAGTTATAGAGTGGGGTGAATATTCTCGTGTGTGCTTGTTTGCTTTATCACTAAGTAGATTTTATTTTCTGTTCTAAGTTGTTCTCTATCTTTAGTTATGGATATGGAACATGAAATACCAAAAAAATTAGGTGTACTTGCTACTCATGGAGATGGGGAACCTCGTAAAACCCTCGATGCTCATTATGTGAAAGATATTATGTACTACTTTGATAATCCTGAGAAAACCCCATTCAATTATGTTATGGGAGACACATTGGATCAACGTGAATACTTTATGGATTATTGGTTGACTCAAAAAGGGAAACTATTATCGGATCAAATTTATATGTTATATTGGTATGCTAGGCAACTATGCTTGAGATATGATTATACTTGTTGCTCTAGGATGAAGGCTCCACACCTTCCCTTTTCATGCAAATTTAATGATAACAAAACCTTGGCTTCTTATGCTAATGGTATATATGATTACTATGATGTGGAACAAATAGAAGAATTCGTTGCTTTTATGGGTGCTTATGAAATTGAATCTTTGTTTAGAGAGTGTGAAAATCTTGATGATGCTGTTTACAGACCTGAAAATTTTGCTATACTTAAATATTGCTATGAGAATTATGAATTCAATTCTGATATTGATGAATTTATTGAGAGAGTCTCCTCTGTCCAACAAGAAACTAATATTTTGCAGGAGTCTATGGAAGAAGAAATTGATGAAATTGTGAGCTCATTGGATGAAAAAGATGAGGAGGAGAGCGAAGAACAAAAGGAGGAAGAGCGGATTAGCCACCCGTGTCCACCTTCTAATGAGAGTAACTCTTCAACTCATACATTGTTTAATTTCCCTTCGTGCTTACCGAAGGATGATTGCTATGATAATTGCTATGATCCCTTTAATTCGTTTGAAATATCCCTTTTTGATGAACTTGATGTTTGCTATGCTTGTGGCCAAGATGGCAATATGAATGATGCTTATGGAGATGAACTTTCTATAGTTCCTTATGTTAAGAATGAAATTGTTTCTATTGCACCCATGCATGATAGTCCTATTATCTTTTTGAATTCTCCCGACTACACTATATCGGAGAAGTTTGCCCTTATTAAGGATTATATTGATGGGTTGCGTTTTACTACTACACATGATGATTTTGATAGATATAATATGCATGTGCTTGCTGCTCCTACTTGCAATTATTATGAGAGAGGAACTACATCTCCGCCTCTCCATGTTTCCAACACGATAAAATTGCAAGAAACTGCTTATGCTATGTATTGGCCTTTATTATGTGTGCATGAATTGTTCTTTTATGACATGCCGATGCATAGAAAGAGAGTTAGACTTCGTTGTTGCATGATATATGTTACTTTGTGCTCACTACTAAATTACAAATCATTGTTAATTAAAATTGGCTTTGATATACCTTGGGATCCGGGCGGATCCATGACTTGAGCACTATATGCCTAGCTTAATGGCTTTAAAGAAAGCGCTGCCAGGGAGACAACCCGGAAGTTTTAGAGAGTCATTTATTTCTGTTGAGTGCTTTTATAAAGTTTAAAAACAAAAAAAATAAAGAGGGGAACCCAAAAATTTTCAAAAAGGAAAGTGAAAGTGAGAGAGACAAGCATTGTTGAAGTGGGGGAGCTCCTTGAACTTTGTTCATGCTCACGGAAACTTTGTGAATCTTAATTACAGAAACTTTTCAAAAAAATAATTATCCCCTTTTAAAATTCCATTATATTATAAAAATAATGTGCCAAGATTTGCCTTTAGGATGTTTACATTGCTTGTTGGTTTGTGCGGTGCAAAACAAAAACTTTGCATGTAGTGCGCGATTTTACATTTTTTACTGGAAGGTCAAACGGTTCTGAAACATTTTGCACTGTCTTTCTATACAAATTGTTTATTTTTCCTAATTGTTTCAGAATTTTTGGAGTACCAGAAGTATGGTGAATGTTCAGATTACTACAGACTTTCCTGTTTAAGACAGATTCTGTTTTTGATGCATAGTTTTCTTGTTTTGATGAAACTATCAATTTCTATCAGTGGATTAAGCCATGGAAAAGTTATATTACAGTAGCTTCAATGAAAAAATATATATTAATTGGTTTGCAATAGTACTTAGAGTCTTTCTGTTGAGTTTTGTGTGGATGAAGTGTTCGAAGATCGAGGATGTCTCGATGTGAGGAGAAGGAGGAGAGGCAAGAGCTCAAGATTGGGGATGCCCAAGGCACCCCAAGTAAATATTCAAGAATACTCAAGCATCTAAGCTTGGGGATGCCCCGGAAGGCATCCCATCTTTCTTCAACAAGTATCGGTATGTTTTCGGATTCGTTTCGTTCATCCGATATGTGCAAATCTTGGAGCGTCTTTTGCATTTAGTTTTCACTTTTCTTTTATGCACCATGCTAGTATGAGATAGTCCTTGGTTGATTTATAGAATGCTCATTGCACTTCACTTATATTCTTTGAGTATGGCTTTATAGAATGCTTCCTGTGCTTCACTTATATCATTTGAAGTTTGGATTGCCTGTTTCTCTTCACATAGAAAACCGCCACTTGTAGAATGCTCTTTTGCTTCACTTATATTTGTTAGAGCATGGGCATATCTTTTGAAGAAAGAATTAAACTCTCTTGCTTCACTTATATCTATTTAGAGAGATGTCAGGAACTTGTAGATCACTGAATATGATATTGTTTGATTCCTTGCAATAGTTTTGCGATATAAAGATGGTGATATTAGAGTCATGCTACTGGGTAGTTGTGGATTGTAGAAATACTTGTGTTGAAGTTTGTGATTCCCGTAGCTTGCACGTATGGTGAACCGTTATGTAACGAAGTTGGAGCATGAGGTATTTATTGATTGTCTTCCTTATGAGTGGAGGTCGGGGTTGAGCGATGGTCTTTTCCTACCAATCTATCCCCCTAGGAGCATGCGAGTAGTACTTTGTTTTGATGACTAATAGATTTTTGCAATAAGTATGTGAGTTCTTTAGGACTAATGTTGAGTCCATGGATTATACGCACTCTCACCCTTCCATCATTGCTAGCCTCTTTGGTACCGTGCATTGCCCTTTCTCACCTCGAGAGTTGGTGCAAGCTTCGCCGGTGCATCCAAACCCCGTGATACGATATGCTCTATCACACATAAGCCTCCTTATATCTTCCTCAAAACAACCACCATACCTACCTATCATGGCATTTCCATAGCCATTCCGAGATATATTGCCATGCAACTTCCATCATCATCATATACATGACTTGAGCATTTATCGTCATATTGCTTTGTATGATTGTAAGATAGCTAGCATGATGTTTTCATGGCTTGTCCGTTTTTTGATGTCATTACAATGCTAGATCATTGCACATCCCGGTACACCACCGGAGGCATTCATATAGAGTCATATCTTTGTTCTAGTATCGAGTTGTAATATTGAGTTGTAAGTAAATAAAAGTGTGATGATCATCATTATTAGAGCATTGCCCAGTGAGGAAAGGATGATGGAGACTATGATTCCCCCACAAGTCGGGATGAGACTCCGGACATAAAAAAAAAGAGGCCAAAGAAGCCTAAATAAAAAAGAGAGGCCAAAGAAGCCCACCAAAACAAAAAAAAGAAAAAAACAAAACAAAAAAAAAACGAGAGAAGGGGCAATGTTACTATCCTTTTACCACACTTGTGCTTCAGAGTAGCACCATGTTCTTCATATAGAGAGTCTCTTGAGTTATCACTTTCATATACTAGTGGGAATTTTCATTATAGAACTTGGCTTGTATATTCTGAGGATGGGCTTCCTCAAATTCCCTTGGTCTTCATGAGCAAGCAAGTTGGATGCACACCCACTTAGTTTCAGTTTGAGCTTTCATACACTTATAGCTCTTAGTGCATCCGTTGCATGGCAATCCCTACTCCTCACATTGACATCAATTGATGGGCATCTCCATAGCCCGTTGATTAGCCGCGTCGATGTGAGACTTTCTCCTTTTTTTGTCTTCTCCACACAATCTCTTTGCCGTCCGCTAGCAGATGGCAAAGAGCTGGCAGATGGCAAATTAGCTGATTCCAGTAGTGTATAGGCAGAATCTTTGCCGTCCGCTGGCAGACGGCAAAGAGAGAGGTGGCCCCCACCCCCGTCCGTTTGGAAAAAACTTAACGCCCCACCTCTTTGCCGTCTGCTAGCAGACGACAAAGAGACATAAAGGCGGACGGCAAAGATTGGCGGACGGCAAAGAGGAGAGTACCTAAC
>NC_057814.1:318788262-319035128 GCF_018294505.1 Triticum aestivum | reverse complement strand
GACACCCTGACACCACACCCCGACCCACACCCCGACCCCGACCCCGACACCCTGACATGGTCATATATTTGTGAATTATTAGTTAGGTCATATATTTTTCGATTTTGTTATGAAAACATCATATATAATTGTGTTGATCGGGTAGATTTAAATGTGCAGTTGTTTCATCACTGCGAGGTTTGGTGGTCGACGACCTCGCCGTGTGTTTGACGAGCTCTGCCCCTTCGTTCGTGCGTGAGCACAAATGACATGTCCTCCTCCACCGTTAATTATTTGCTCTGTTCCGGTGTTCGTGCCGATGAAACTTGATAGCTAGCTATATATGTGTCTTGAATCATCAGTATGCGTAACCAATATGTGTCTCCCATTCGAAAGCGTCATAGTTATAAATATGCATGCATTTGCATATTTATAACCTTGATTCTTTCGAATTGTCCAACGCTATCCATGGACAGCCCGAGTATGTTTAGATTGGGTTCGTTTTCCCATATGCTTTGCTCCGGATCTGACGCATAAGTTTCGTCTGTGCCTCCCCTGTTGTTCTCCGGGTACACATCCTCTCTATTTATTGCAGAGACGTGTATCAGGAGAACAGCGGGGAGGTGCTGCCGAAATTTTGCGTAGGATCCGGAGCATAGCATGGGAAAATGAACCCAATCTAAACATACTCGGGTGGGATTAGGACCTATCATTACCTACTAGAGTGTAGGTTGCATGGACGTAATAAAATTGACAAAGTAGATCAACTGATGAATATATACATGGTGAATTATATATATATATATATTTGTTGTGTGTCTAGTAGCTCTGAAAGTCAAGATGAGTGATCGTGCGTGGATGTACACCGGTCACACTGGTCAGAACAAATGGAGCACTGAATGGTTCACAAAAACCAAGGGGTTTGTGTGAGCCGCATTTGCAAATGGCCAGAGGAAAACCTGGTGCCCCTGTTTACGGTGCGGCAATTGGGAAAAGAGGACAGAGGCTGAAATGGGCAAACACCTGCAGAAGAGTGGTTTTACGCCCGATTATACGGTGTGGACATTTCATGGTGAGTCTGCCCAACGTGACCGAGCTGAGGTGGATCGTCGTCGCACCGACGAGCATGGTACCGGGATGGAAAACATGGTGCAAGACTTCGATGATGCTCGGGATTCGGACGAGGAGATGGAGGAATCTGCAAAGGCCTTCAATGAAATGTTGGAGTCTTCAAAACGTCCGCTCCATGAGCACACTGAGCTTTGTCAGTTGGATGCCATCTCACAAGTAATGGCTCTGAAGGCTCAGTTCAACTTGGGCAGAGAATGCTACGATGCAATGATGACAGTATTTGGACGCTTTCTACCCAAAGGCCATGTAATGCCTACAAACCTGTACCAGTCGGACAAAATCCTCCGTGCATTGAAGATGCCCTATGATAAGATACATGCCTATGAGAAAGGATGTGTCTTGTTTAGGCCTGACTATGCGGACTTGAACTATTGTCCCATTTGCAAGTCTTCCAGGTATGTTGTGGTAGACAACGGTATGGGTGAGAAGACACAGACCAAAATCCCCGTTAGTGTTCTTCGGTATATGCCAATCGTACCAAGACTTCAACATCTTTTCATGGTCGAAGAGACGGCCAGACAGATGACATGGCACAAAACGGGCAAAAGAACCGAACTAGATGCAGATGGGAATCTGATGATTGTACACACATCGGATGGTGTTGCGTGGAAAAAGTTTGATGAATTACATGGTGACAAAGCGGCAGATCAGAGGCATCCTCGAGTCGGCATCAACACGGATGGGTTCAGTGTGTTTGGTATGACGGTAGCCCAATACAGTTGTTGGCCCGTATTTGTCTTTCCACTCAATCTCCCCCCCGGACAGATTATGCAAAGAAAGAACATTTTCCTGACGTTGATAATTCCAGGGCCCAACTATCCGGGGAAAAATATGAATGTGTACATGCAGCCGCTTAAGGACGAAGTGCAAGAAGCCTGGGATAATGGGTTCAAGACATACGACGCCTATAGCAAACGGAACTTCATAATGCGTGTCTGGTACATGTACTCGACGCATGACTAGCCGGCGTATGCGCTATTCGTTGGCTGGTGTGTGCATGGAAGGTTCCTGTGCCCCACACGCAAGGGAGCTCCTGAGTTTCGTTGGCTTCAGGCCGGTCGCAAGTTTTCTTGCTTCGACATGCATAGACAGTTCCTGAATCCTCGCCATAAGTTCAGGAAAGACAAAAAGAACTTCATCAGAGGTAGAGTTGTCAAAAACTCTGCACCACCTGCATTGACAGGCCAACAGACCCTGGATCAGTTAAACGCTCTCGAGCCAGATCCAGAGCGTCCAGGGTTCTTCAAGGGGTATAATTCTAAGCACGCCTGGACTCACAAAACATGCTTATGGGATCTGCCTTACTTCAAAGACCTCCTTTGCCCACACAACATCGACGCGATGCACACTGAGAAGAATATCGCCGAGGCACTTTTTGGCACATTGTTCGGCATAGATGGGAAAAGTCAAAGGATAATACTAAGGCTAGAGTCGATCTGGAGGCGCTATGTGATAGGCCGTTACAAAACATGAAAGAACCGAAAGGAAAGCAGAACTGGACGAAGCCAAAGGCATGGTTCAATCTTGGAAGGCCAGCTATGAGGGAAATTATCTTGTGGGTGAAAATGCAGTTGATGTTCCCCGATGGGTATGCATCGAACCTAAAGAGGGGAGCCAGTCTTGATAAATTGAAGATATTTGGTCTCAAGAGTCATGATTGGCACATATGGATTGAGCGGGTAATGCCGGTGATGTTGCGTGGCTTCATCCCTGAGGATGAATGGCTAATACTGGCAGAACTCAGCTATTTCCTCCGTGTTCTTTGTGTGAAAGAACTATCGCCTGGCGTGCTAGAAGAAATGGAAGAGTTGGCGCCGGAGTTGATCTGCAAGTTAGAGAAGATCTTTCCACCGGGCTTCTTTAATCCAATGCAACATTTGATTTTGCATCTCCCAACCGAGGCAAGATTGGGGGAGCCCGTGCAAAATCGTTGGTGCTACCCAACTGAGAGGATGCAGAAGACGCTTCGACAAAAATGTAAAAATAAACGTAGAATTGAAGCATCGATGGCTGAGGCATTCATCACTGAGGAGGCGGCAAACTTCGTGACAGCACACTACGAAGCCAAAAATCGTCATTTGCATAATCCGAAGCCTCGGTACAATGCTGACGACCCTAAAAAGGGTGGATCCAACCTCAGCCTATTCAAAGGGAATCTCGCACCAGCCAGTGTTTCAAATCCAGTATCTTTGGATAACGAACAATGGCGGACCATTTCGTTGTATATCTTCAACAACCTGATAGAAGTGCGGCCGTACATCAAGTAAGTTCTCGGTACATTGTTTCGCAACTTCTATTTCCTTTGAACTGCTCTTATTCCTGGATATTTCATACAGTCGATACGTCGCCTTATTCTCGTATGGAGCGGTGATCCAAAAGGATTCTGTCGAAGAGTATGAGCTTCTCGCAAAGCAAGGAGGCGGCTATCCCGGTTTCATTTCTTGGTTCAAACAAACGGTAATTTCTATTAGACAATTTCATTTCATTCGCTAATTTGTGCGTAATGCAACAATCCTTTCATATTAAACTTGTAGGCTAATTCAGAGTCTATGGACGCCGAATTGAGACAAGTCGCTAATGGTTTTGACTATAAGGTCCGTTCATTTGACAAATACGACATCAACGGGTATCGCTTTCGTACCTATGGCAAAGAGCTATCTATGGCCGACCGAAAGTCTACAAATTGTTGTGTATCTGCTATCGACGAAGGAGGTACCGAGTATTATGGGAGAGTAGAAGCAATTTATGAACTTCTATTCTATGGTGAAAACCCACCGAATGTCGTAGTCTTCAAATGTTATTGGTTTCAGCCGAAGGAGACTAGAAGGACTCATGAAGATATAGGGCTAGTTGAAATCAACCAAAGCACCCATTTAGATGTTCCTGATGTCTATATTACGGCTCAATAGGCGACCCAAGTATTCTATCTACCGTGGGCCTGCCAAACTAATCCAAATCTGAAAGGTTGGGATGTCGTTTATGAAGTGCCGCCACGTGCTAGACTATCTCCCCCAAAGGAAGAGGATTATGAACCTCACATTAACCCAGACACATATGAAGGAGAATTCTTCCAAGAGACACGTCTTTCCAAAAAGCGTTTCAAGAACCGCTATACTTCACCCCAAAACATTAAAGTAGACAGCGACAGTGAATCCGACATCACCCCAGAGGAGGAACAAGAAGAGGTTACTGCTGCGGATGACCTGTCATTGCTTGACCGATTACGTCAAGGTGGCCTTCCACATGTTGATGCCACTGAACCCTATGAGCCCGTCATTGATTATAGTGATGATGATGATGATTATGCATTTATTGATGATACTGATCGAGATTATTAGTAGTGTCAGGTATTAAATTTTTTTATGTTGTACTTGATGATGATACACTTAAGTGATACACATATTATTATTCATGTCGGTCTTTTTTTTATGTTGTACTAATTTCGTTTACTGATTGTCATGGCAGGTGTTGAGAGATGGTGGGCGCTGGTCGGGAGCGCGCCAAGGCCCCTTCTTCGTCGGCGCGTGGTCTGAGGTCTTCCATTCCAGACGCACCTCTCCGCCGAGCGTTGCTGGACAGTATGGCGACACCGTCGGGCCCTTCTTCGTCGACCGCGGTGCCCAGCAGGGGACGAGGTAGGAAGAGAGGAGGTGGGGTACGTGGTCGCGGGAGAGGAGGTAGGGTGACTGCTACGGCGCCTTCCTCGCCGCCACCCCCAGCTGTTTCACCCGAGCATGTAACTGCTAGGGTGGACTCGTCCGAGGAGGAGGCTACACGGACTCCGGTCCACGAGCCTCCGGTCCACGGGTCTTGGGCCCACGAGCCTCGGGTCGACTGGCCTTCGGCCCACGAGACCCCGGAGGAGCACACGTCCGGATGGGGTACCTGGCCAGATCAGCCCGAGGAGCCGAGTGGCCATGCTGATGATGGCGGGGAGCTGACTGATATTGAGGAGGAGGGGGGCACCATCTACCAGCGTGGTGCTACACGGCTCCCGTCCGTGCCGGCGACCCGCGAGCAGAGGTGGTTGATTTTCCCTGATGGGGAGAGGTACGTAAGTGCATTTAATATTTTTGTACCTTCTGCATTCACGTTTCTTCAAATAACTAATGCGTTGGCCTTGTCATGCTGCAGGGGTTGGGACCACCATCATAGTGTCCGCCGGCCCAACTCCGTCCTTGGAGTTCTTTGCTGGCAAAACTTCCCGAGGTTTGTCACGTTGCCTGGTGAGGGTCGGCTTCCAGAGCTTGGATTGAGCTAGGAGCACTACTTGGCTGCCCCGGCCCCGCCGGATGAGATTATCGACGGTGTCTTGTGCGACACGAGGGCAGACATGGTGATCAGAAAGTTCTGGGTAATTTCTCCTTTACACATTTAAAAATGTTCAACTAGCTAGTTATTAATTGTAATAATCAATATTGTCTCATTTGATTGCAGACATTCTACAGGTGTGAGGAGGGATACGAGGAGGACGCGGCACATGTTATCGAGAACGTCTGCAAGCGCCTACTACAGAACTTACGGCACAAGGCTCGGGTGCAGGCTGTTCAAGACTACTACGCCTTGCGTGGTATCAAGAAGACCAAGCCGGCGTGCCGCGATAAGTTCCTGAGTAAGGAGCAGTACATGAAGGTAATTCTTAAGGCCTTCTACTTAAGTTCCTTCATTTAGTAATTCTTAGCCGTAGCACTCAAGTTTCTATTTGCTAACTTAGGCGCCTCCGAGATGGTGTGCGGATCGGATGGATTGTTGGGAGGTGTTGGTCAATGAGTGGTTCTCAAAAGAATGGCTAGCCCTCCACAACGAGGCCAAGGACAAACGTGCCCAAATGGAAGGTGTGCCACACCATCAAGGCAGCTCCAACTTATATCAGTTCGGGCGGAACAGGGTATGTGGTTTGCTTCATGATTCATGCAATTCATTCATCATGCTAGCTTGAGCCCTTTAATTACTAATTTACATTGTTTCTCTCTTTCAGGCACGCCACAATAAGGTGGATAAGGTGCCAGAGGTGTACGACCTGTATGCCATGGCCCACACTGCCTCTTTCAAGAAAGTCAAGGCTTTCTCTCAGTCTGACCTCGATGATGCAAACAACTTCACCAACATCTCCTCCCACAACAAGCTCATGAGATATAGAGATGAGGGGAAGGCGAGGAAAGGGGAGGACTTTAACCCGAGCCAGGGTCCCATTGATCCAGAGCTGGTGGTGATATCTGGTGGCGGGAGGTCCCATGGCTCCATAGCCATTGGAGATGGACTTATCCGTTGTCCTAGCACTCTCCCGAAGATCAAGGCGCGCCAGTCGAGCTCCACTCCTGAGATAAGGCCTCGTGAACGGCCAGTGCAACTCGCCATCAAGGTTAGTGATACGTACTCAGCTATCTTTCTCCATTACATTGTGTGCGCTTCCATAAATGATTACAAATGGTCATGTGAGTGGTGTTGCAGGCTGCTATACAGAGTGAGAGAGATAGAACGGAGAAACTTCTGGCGGAGGCGGCGGAGAGGCAGCGGGAGTTGGAGGAGAGGACGACAAAGATGTTGGAGGAGGAGAGGGCACGGAATGACATGCAGGCAAGGGCCATGTACGAGCTCCTTGTGGTAAGTTTCTTCTGCAGATTAGCCAAAACATTCATGTAGTGTTTGTCTAATTACTAACAATTATGACTGAGTCGTCAAAACCAAATGTGCAGTCTGTGTGCGAGAAGACCGGTCAGACCGCTCCGCCGATGCCAGTGATTGCTCCTGGGACCACGGTGAGTTTAATTTGAATGGACATTACTTGCTAGTCTTAACATTTGAGTGTCATCATGCTAACAAGACATTGGAAATGATCTTTGGTGCAGCGTAACTCCAGACAAGCATCGCACGATCCTTCTCCAGCTACTGACACGAGCCAGCCCGCTCCTACACCTCCTGGATCATGGTAAGTTTATCTAGTGTTTTGCTTAACACATGCATAAAGACCTAGACTTAGCTTTATTTCCTCCAATGCTTACCATAATGACCTAGACTTAGCTTCTTCTCCTCCAAAATGACTTAATAAGCTTACTGACCTCCAAAACCATCCATTTTACCTAAGTTAGCTCTAAAACAATCTGTACTTAGCTTACTTATGTCAAAAATTGCATAATTAGCTTAGTTAGCTCATAAACGATCCATTTTACCTAAGTTAGCTCTAAAATGACCCATTTTACCTTGGTTAGCTTATAAATGATCCAGTTCATCCAAGTTAGCTAAAAAATGACCCATTTTACCTAGATTAGCTCCTAAATGATCCATTTTACCTACGTTAGCTTTAAAATGACCCATTTCACCTAGGTTAACTCCAAAATGACCCATCTTACCTAGGTTATCTCATAAACGATCCATTTCACCAAGTTAGCTAAAAAATGATCCATTTCACCTAAATTAGCTCTTAAATGATCCATTTCACCTAAGTTAGCTCAAAAAGATCCATTTCAACTAAATTAGCTCATAAATGATCCATTTCACCTAAGTTAGCTCAAAAACGATCCATTTCAACTAAGTTAGCTCATAAATGATCCATTTCACCTAAGTTAGCTAAAAAACGATCCATTTCACCTTAGTTACCTCAAAAACGATCCATTTGACCTTAGTTAGCTCATAAACGACCCATTTCAACTAAGTTAGCTCATAAATGATCCATTTCACCTTAGCTAGCTCATAAACGACCCATTTCAATTTAGTTAGCTCATATATGATCCATTTCACGTAAGTTAGCTCATAAATGACATACTCTTCTTGTTCTAGTCTTCTTCTTGTTCTAGTCTTCTTCTTGTTCTACTCTTCTTGTTCTAGTCTTCCTATTCTAGTCACCTATTTCTAACTTTCTTATTTTGCCATTTTGCAGATTTCATTCACTTCATGGAAGCTAGCTTGCTATGGAGTGCTTGTTTATGTATGGATGGAACTTTTTTATGTATGAATTGATGGATGGAACTTGCTTATGTAATATGGATATATGGATGGAACTTGCTTATGTATGAATGGATTGAACTTGCTTATGTATGAATGTATGGAACTTATGTGCTGGATATATGTGATATGAATGCCTGTGAAATATATCTATATATGTCATATATATTTGCTGTGAAAATTGTTGGATTTAATAAAAAACAGAAAAAAGAGCCAATATGCAGGCTCTTTGCCGTCTGCCACCGACGGCAACGGGCTCTTTGCCGTCTGCCGCGGACGGCAAAGAAGCCATGTGGCATCCAGCTGTGCTTCCTGGGAGCTGACCCATTTGGTCAGTTTGCCTACAGTGGCAGACGGCAAAGAGTAAACAATTTTGCCGTCAGCGGCGGACGGCAAAGACCTGCCATGTAGTGACGTGTAGATGACATCATACGGCGGACGGCAATGACACTAGAAAGTTTGCCGTCTGGCGCGGACGGCAAAGGCCTGCCGTTAGCCACTTAACGGACTGATAGCGCAATTATTGCCGTCCGCTCTCTTTGCCGTCCGCGGCAGACGGAAAGGGCCTTTGCTGTCAGCCGCCCGGAAGCAGACGGGAAAGTAGCTCTTTACCGTAGCCTACTTTGCCGGAGCCTTTTGCCGTCCGCGGCTGACGGCAAAGGTCTTTGCCGTCCGCCGTTCATGCCTTTGCCGTCCGCCGTGGCAGACGGCAAAATAGCTGATTCCTGTAGTGATAGTGCTATGTCCATGGCTCACGCTCATTTATTGCGTGAAAGTTGAAAAGGTTTGGGAATGGCAAAAGTATGAAACAATTGCTTGGCTTGTCATCGGGGTTGTGCATGATATGAAAATTTGTGTGGTGAAGATGGAGCATAGCCAGACTATATGATTTTGTAGGGATAGCTTTCTTTGGCCATGTTATTTTGAAAAGACATGATTGCTTTATTAGTATGTTTGAAGTATTATTGTCTTAATGTCAAATGATAGACTATTGCTTTGAATCATTCGTGTCTTAATATTCATGCCGTGATTAGATTATGTGATCAAGATTATGCTAGGTAGCATTCCACATCAAAAATTATCTTTTTTTATCATTTACCTACTCGAGGACGAGCAGGAATTAAGCTTGGGGATGCTGATACGTCTCCATCGTATCTATAATTTTTTATTGTTCCATGCCAATATTCTACAACTTTTACATACTTTTGGCAACTTTTTATACTATTTTTGGGACTAACATATTGATCCAGTGCCCAGTGCCAGTTCCTGTTTGTTGCATGTTTTTTATTCCGCAGAAAATCCATATCAAACAGAGTCCAAACGGGATAAAAACTGACGGAGATTTTTTGGAATATATGTGATTTTTGGGAGGAAGAATCAATGTGAGATGATGCCCGAGGGGGCCACGAGGCAGGGGCACGCGCCCTGACCCTCGTGGACACCCCGTAAGGCGGTTGGTGCCCTTCTTTCGCCGCAATAAAGCCAATATCCGGATAACAATCGTGTTCAAATTTCAATCCAATCGGAGTTACGGATCTCCGAGAATATAAGAAACGGTGAAAGGCCAGAATCAAAGAGCGCAGAAACAGAGAGAGACAGAGAGACATATCCAATCTCGGAGGGGCTCTCGCCCCTCCCATGCCATGGAAGCCAAGGACCAGAGGGCAAACCCTTCTCCCATCTAGGGAGAAGGTCAAGGAAGAAGAAGAAGGGGGGTTCTCTCCCCCTCTCTTCAGGTGGCGCCGGAACGTCGCCGGGGCCATCATCGTCACCGCTATCTACACCAACACCTACGTCATCTTCACCAATATCTTCATCACCTTCCCCCATCTATCTACAGCGGTCCACTCTCCCACAACCCGCTGTACCCTCTACTTGAACATGGTGCTTTATGCTTCATATTATTATCCAATGATGTGTTGCCATCCTATGATGTCTGAGTAGATTTTCGTTGTCCTATCGGTAATTGGTGAATTGCGATGATTAGTTTAATTTTCTTGTGGTTATGTTGTTGTCCTTTGGTGCCCATCATATGAGCGCGCGCGTGGATCACACCATAGGGTTAGTTGTATGTTGATAGGATTACGTATTGGAGGGCAAGAGTGACAGAAGCTTCAACCTAGCATAGAAATTGATGCATACGGGATTGAAGGGGGACCAATATATCTTAATGCTATGGTTGGGTTTTACCTTAATGAACGTTAGTAGTTGCGGATGCTTGCTAATAGTTCCAGTCATAAGTGCATGGAATTCCAACTCAGGGATGACATGCTAGCAGTGGCCTCTCCCACATAAAACTTGCTATCGGTCTAGTAAAGTAGTCAATTTCTTAGGGACAATTCCGCAACTCCTACCACCACTTTTCCACACTCGCTATACTAACTTTATTGCCTCTCTATCTAAACACCCCCTTAGATTTTATTTACACGCTCTTTATTATCTTGCAAACCTATCCGAAAACGCCTACAAAGTACTTCTAGTTTTATACTTGTCTAGGTAAAGCGAACGTCAAGCGTGCGTAGAGTTGTATCGGTGGTCAATAGAACTTGAGGGAATATTTGTTCTACCTTTAGCTCCTCATTGGGTTTGACACTCTTACTTATCGAAAGAGGCTATAATTGTTCCCCTATACTTGTGGGTTATCAGTGTCCTTCTTCGTTTCTTTACTAGCTTTGGCACCGGTACCATCCGTGCCAGTCTCGGTGCCGGTACCATCGGTGTCGGGGTCAGCAATAGTACCACCGCCCGCTATGACAAGGGGACCCTTCAAACCTTGTCCTTGCTGACTAGACAAAAAGTTGAGGTAATCGTGTTCATACTGTAAGGCGTCGTCGGCGTGACGAGAAGCCCCGGCTTCGTCATTGTTTGACATGTTTCCTACGGTTAAGTCTGCTCGTCTAATTCTCAAACTATAATAAAATGAATAATGATATAAAAAGGTCTATGTTGCCGGAATGCCTTTTCATTCCCGTTTTGGCAAATCTTGGGCACTCGATATTTTCTACTTTCTAGCACAAGTCATGCCGAAATTCATGGGAAATTTCAGCATGACCTTTGCTAAAAAGTGGACATATTGAGCGCTTGAAATTCACCGGAAAGGAAATGAATCAATGTTTCGGCAACACATAGGCCACTCGGATCATTTTCCCTACAAAGATGTACCTAAGTAGAAAGAAATGCTCATATGCCACATCAAATATGGCAACAACATCATTTGGCACTTCACGTTTCCAAAATATGTTCACCATCAAACGAAAACATTTGCTGCAAGCTAGCTAGTGGAGTGCAAGAAGTGCAAAAAAGTTGACTTGATTTCTGCATAAACAAAATATGGATGATTTTACCTATTTTTATTTCAAAAGACTTAGTATTTTTCTGTCCTACTTCTCAAAGCAAGCATCCAACATAAAAATTCTATGAATTTTCTGAATTCTGAATTCACAAAATCAGTACAACCTTGAATAGTGGGATCATCAGAACTAATTCAAATTTACATATGTTAGTCAATTTTAATTAATCCTATGTTAAGAATTAAAGCTCTAAACTTCATTTTCTTCATTGATCAGTGCTCTAAACTTCATTTTCTTCATTTAAAATCAGTACCAAAATCAGACCTAGCTATTTTGTAAATTCAGTACCAAATTAAACTACAATTGTAAATTCCTGCTCTCTATTCTTTTGCAATTATAAATTAAACCTAGGTATTTCATCAACACATAATCACCACACATTAATCATTTCACGTAGGGTTTCATCATCATCATCATCATCACTTTGGGTTTTGCAATTTTCTAAAAATTCATTTAACTACAGGAACCCTATAACTAGTATCTTTGTAGAACCACATGATTTCTAAATCCTAGAACCTCCACCGAGGCAGAGAGAGAAAGAGAGGAAAATGAGAGAGAGGAGGGGTGGGGGACTTACAGAGGGGAGGGGGTCTGGAGAACAGTGGCGGGGAGGTGGAGGCCGGGGGAGACGGCGGCAATAACCCACAATTATAGGGGATCGAAACAGTTTTTGAGGGTAGAGTATTAAACCTAAATTTATTGATTCGACACAAGGGGAGCCAAAGAATATTCGCAAGTATTAGTAGTTGAGCTGTCAATTCAACCACACCTGAAAGACTTAATATCTGCAGCAAAGTATTTAGTAGCAAAGTAGTATGATAATAACGGTAACAGTGGTAATAGTAACAATAGCAATTTTGTAGTGATTGTAACAGTAGCAACGGTGAAAGTAACTTAGCAAAGATCAATATGTGCAAAGCTCATAGGCATTGGATCGGCAATGATAATTGTGTTGGATCATATTCATCGTGTAGCAATCATAACCTAGGGTGACACAGAACTAGCTCCAATTCATCAATATAATGTAGGCATGTATTCCTTATATAGTCATACATGCTTATGGAAAAGAGCTTGCATGACATCTTTTGTCCCACCCTCCCGTGGCTGCAGGGTACATAAGGAAACTAAGGGATATTAGGGCCTCCTTTTGATAGAGAACCAGAAGAAAGCATTAGCACTTAGTGAATACATGAACTCCTCAAACTACGGTAATAACCGAAAAGGATCCCAATTATGTCACCTTGGGGTATGCGGATCATAACTCGTAATAGGTGTCTACAACTTGCAAGATAGGATCAAGAACACAAATATATTCATGAAAACATAATAGGTTCAGATCTGAAATCATTGCACTCGGGCCCTAGTGACAAGCATTAAGCATAGCAAAGTCATAGCAACATCATTCTCAGAACATAGTGGATACTAGGGATCAAACCCTAACAAAACTAACTCGATTACATGATAAATCTCATCCAACCCAACACCATCCAGCAAGCCTACGAAGGAATTACTCACTCCCGGTTGTGAGCATCATGGAATTGGTGATGAAGGAAGGTTGATGATGACGACGGCGACGGATTCCACCCTCCGGAGCCCCGAACTAAATCCAGATCAGCCCTCCTGTTGAAGAACATGAGGTGGCGGCGGCGGCTCCGTATCATAAAACGTGATGAATCCTACTCTCTGATTTTTTTCTCCGCGAATAGGTATATATGGAGTTGGTGTTAGGGTTGCCGGAGCTCCAGGGGGCCCACAAGCCTGGTAGGCGCGCCCCCAGAGCTTGTGGCTCCTGGGTGGCCCCCTATGGTATCTTTTTCCGCCAGTATTTTTTATATATTCCAAAAATATTCTCCGTAAATTTTTAGGTCAATCCGCGAACTTTGATTTCTGCACAAAAATAACACTATGGCAATTTTGTTGAAAACAGCGTCAGTCCGGGTTAGTTTCATTCAAATCATGCAAATTAGCGTCCAAAACAAGGGTAAAAGTGTTTGAAAATGTAGATACGATGGAGACGTATCAACTCCCCCAAGCTTAACCCATTACTTGTCCTCAAGCAATTCAGTTGACAAACTGAAAGTGACAAAGAAAAACTTTTGCAAATGACATTATCTAGAAGGGGGTCGAAGCCGACGACTAGTAACTTTCAGTTTAAAATGGTCACACAGGAGTCAAAATAATTAATAGAGCATCGTACACCATGACAACTAGTTGCATTATAAAGCACAAAAAAAATTCAACTTGCTTGGGTAAACGACAGTACATTCACTCATAAATTACATCCTTAGAGCACTGGGCCTCTATTGCTCAATCATCATCCATCACAATGGGAAAATCTTGCTCGGGGCACCTATGCTTTTCCCAGGAGGCGGGGTCCAGTGGCCATCTCGGCTGGCTTGATCTTCGGCCAGTGCACCATAGACTTGCCAAAGGCCATCCAAGCTCCCTCAATGCATACAGAGCGCTTCTAGACATGAATCCAGGGCATGGTGTTGCACAACTTCTGCACCAAGCCAAAGTAGTTGCTTGGTAGCGGATCTGTGGGCCACAGCTTGATGCAGAGGTCCTTCATGGACGGCTCCGCTATCTGATGCAACTCCATTAGCTGCTTCAGCTGATTGTTGAGGAGGGGAGGGTGCTTGGGTGCCTGAAATTGCGCCCAAAATAGCCTACGTTCGGCATTGCACTCCCAGGACGCAAAGTACCTCGCCGCATCGCCACACTCCTTGGGAGGTCTACAAATGCGCCTGGGGAACGCCATACTCGCGTGAGCAAAGTGAACCTGTACCACCAAAGACACTTTTTAGTAAGTATGGCTTACCATCCGCAATCAGCTTAACTTGGCGGAGTTCTTCTTGGTGGCCTCGAGCCTCCACCCGGGCCTCCTTGATTGCCGACCTCAACGAGGTCAGCTCAGAGGCCTGATCCTTACTCTTTTGGTCAAGGTCCTCACATTTTGTGACGGCATCCTTGAGCTCTTGCTGCACCTCGGCCAATCTGGCCTCGGCTGCTGGGTGGCGGTCTTCACCGTCGCCAGTTCGGTGACCGCATGTTCGGACGCCGCCTTCTGCTGCGTAGATTCTTGCTGAGACTTCCGCAACTCGGCCTTGAGGTTCTCGACCTCCACGGTGATAGGTGCAGAAAATACAAGGTGCATCTCGTTTAGGTTAACATCGCTTACTTCCTTCACAAATAGCGGTATCACAACAGTTTAGTTCGGACTTGCCTTGTACCTCGTCAAACCGCTTATTCACGAGATCGAGCTTGTCATCGGAGCTCTCGAGCTTCCGATTTAACTCGGCCAACTCCGCCGACGCAGATGAGGCCTGCGCAATAGACTATGCTCATCAGATCCCCAAACTATAGATTTTAGATCCTCTGTCAGGTTTCTTTTACCCAGCAAGAGTATCGGGGGCTGCGGCTCACTTTTTTGCAATCATCCACATTTCTAAGTTATTCGACCCCCGCACAAGTTTTTCAAACTCACTCAGGGCTTGGGGGCTGCTGTATGCTAGGATGCGTGGTAGCATAATTTCTTAGAACAAGGACATTACATGGTTTACCTTGAAGCCTGTTAGAAGGTTGCTGAAAGCCTCCTTCAGTCCGTTGTTCATGGACCAAAGACTTTGCAAAACTACGCCCATTAAGGCGCGGTGTTCCTCGGCAATGGAGAAGCTATTCAAAGCCTCCTCCATCATGTCCGTCCAGCCCGGTGAGATCCGCTCTGTAGCAGGTGGAGGTGGCGGTCGCAGCTCGGTTCCTCCCGTGGTGGAAGCCAGAATGGTGGGCTCTTGGGGCCTCGATGGCTCCGGAACCACCCTTGGGGAGAGTTCGGGATGGCTGGGCTCCCCCTCCTTGTTGTCCAGAGGAGTTCTCTCCTCATGGTCTTCGGCAGCCAAGGTATTCACCTCGTTCATATTGGTGCCCTCTCCTCCCCCGGTGTTCGGCCCAGGAGGGATCTTCTTGGACAGGACCTCATCGGCCTCCTCTACGACCGCCAGAGGCAAGGTACATGAGGCGGTCCCGCACTCCGCCAGCTCGGCCGGTGGAGAATCCCCCCCGAGACCTGATTGGCTGGGAGGTTGCGCGGCGGGTTGCGATATTAAAATAGGCATATGGCTAGTAATGAACTTAGTTCGGCTAAGATGCACAGGTGTGTCTTCGGATATATACCTCTGGGCTTGGGGCTTGACCCTGGGGTTGCTTTTGGGAACCTATCCGGAAGCCTCAGACTCCTTGGCGGATTCCGAGCTATCATCAGACAGGGCCACCTTGGCCCTGCGTCGCCTCTTTGGACCAGGAGGAGGCTAATGCTCCTTGGTGTCTTCGGATGCCGCCTCTTCTTTGTTCGGGAGGAGTTACTCTCCTCCCCGTCATCACCCTGCCTCGCCTCCCCATCAAGGGCGGAGGGGGCCTGGGTTTCCCCGGATCTAGTGTCCGGGGGTCCTCTAGGGCGGAGGCCTTGTCTGGCCTTCTTCTTTCCTTCCTTCTTCTCCATCTTCTTAGGCGCCTGGTACGGCGCCACGGCCAGCATCTCTGTCAGCAAGGCCGTCCTTGTGCCCTCGGCTAGCAGGGCTGGGCTATTGATCTGCTCGGCCTTCTACAACCAGCTCTATGGACGGAGGAGGAAGGGGTTAAGTGCTTTCTCAAAAAAGAACTTAATGCAAAGATAAAGGTAAAACTTGTCATACCTCCCGAGGAGGTGTTGCGACATCGAGGGCGATGTCTTCGTCCTCGGACGGCTAGTTCTTTTGAGGCTTGAACAACACCTTCCACAACTTGGCGTGGGAGGTGCGGTAGAACATGAGCACGATGGTTGGGTCTTCGGGCTTGTAGGACCACATGGGGGTGGCCCGATCTTGGAAGGGAAGGTGGCGACGGCGAAGCATGATTTGAACCATGTTGGGCAGTTTGACCTTCTTCTTTATCATCTTCAAGGTTCGGCCCTGGAGCAAATGCCACCTCCTTGGCTGAGCCCCGGTCAAGGCCTTTCCTGGTCCACGATAACAGCCTCGTGGGGGGCCCGGATCTGCAGGCGGGGATTGCCGCCCAATCTGCATTGAGCGGCTCTGTGATGTAAAACCACTCCTTCTGCCAGATCTTGATGGTATCTCTAAAGGTTCCTTCAGGCCACTCGACCCGGGGGAGCTTGCTGACCATGCCCCCCCCCCCCGCGCGGTCCGCCTGCTGGCCGTCAACTATCTTTGGCTTGACGTTGAAGACCTTTAGCCACAGGTCGGAGTGTGGCCGGACCCGAAGAAAGGCCTCGCAGATTATGATGAAGGCCGAAATGTGCAGAAAGGAGTTTGGGGTGAGGTCGTAGAAGTCTAGCCCATAGAAGAACATCAGGCCCCTGACGATGGGGATGAGAGGGAAACCTAATCCCTGGATGAAGTGGGGGATGAACACCACCCTTTCACCTAGCTGCAGAGTGGGGATGACGTGACCTTCCTCCGGGACACGGTGAGCGACGTTAGCCGGGAAATAGCCTGCACTTTCCAGCTCCTGGATCGCGTCCTCAGTGGCGCTGGAGGCCTCCCACTTGCCCTTCGAGCCAGAGCCGGCCATGGTCGATCGAGAAAATGGCCAGAGAAGTCTTTGGAGGGAAGGATGGGTCTGGCGCTGGAGCTCAAGATATTGGGAAGGTAATGGCAAGGGAGGAAATGAGAGCGTGCGGTGAAAATGGTGGTTGTTCCCCTTTTATGTTCTGCCGTAATACCAAGAGTCCTTCTACTGCACCACATACCTCGCCTCTTCTCAATTAAATCGTGTCGTTGTGCGCACATGGGGTAGTGTGAATCATTTATCATATCGCTTGAAAATGGGGCACGATATCCATATTAATGGGACATGCCAATGGACAAACCACCTCAAACCACTAATCGAGTTTTCATAACTAGCTAGTGGTCATGGCAGGTCGTGACCATTCAGCCAAAGTTGTCAGATATGGGCACTATTCACACTTGGGCGACTAGCCTTTGGGGTTAAGTTACGTGTACATCTCGGAAGATATGACATAGCTCAGGGGACATACGACTGGAGATTATTAAAGCCACCACAGAAGGGGAGGAACTGGTCCGCGAAGCCGATGATCTCGATACATACCTCGGCTTTGAAGACTAGTTTGGGCCTACTGAGGGTGTCCCGGACTAAGGGGTTCTCAGGCTGCCAGTCTATCTCTCATGGGCTTGACAGGTGGGCCGCTCTTGATCCGTCATTGGAAGGCCGAGCTATAAGCGACTTTGTGTTCAGGAAGGAAACCTCCGAAGCCTTGGTGTATCCTCCAAGTCAAGATAATGAAGATGACATGTTTATCCCAAGACGGCATTTGATCATGTGTAACCATAGTTTCCCCTGGTGTCTCTATAAACCAGAGGGTTTAGTCCGTAGAGGGTAGAACCATCATCATAACCACCTAGAGCTTAGTTTCTCCAATCTCGTGGTAGATCAACTCTATAATTGTCATACAAACACATCAATACAAACAAGCAGGACATAGGGTTTATCTCTTTGAGAGGGCCCAAACATGGGTAAACATTGTCTCCGCGCCCTTTATTACCCATCGATCCAAGATCCATAGCTCGGGACCCCCTACCCGAGATCCACCGGTTTTGACACCGACACCTAGGACGTCAAGCATCAATGCGCCCACTGAAGGAGATGCTTTTGATGACGAGGTTATCACTGTGGCTGGGCTTGAAGTTGTTGATGAACCCGCACAAGCAGCAGTGGATCCAAAGAATACTAGCTCGTCAAGGCCATGAGCGACAACTTCACGGAACTGCAAGCACACTATCGCAGCCGAACGTAGAACTTGGACTCCAGGGTGACCATCATCGGCAAGGCAGAAGAGGAGTTCCAGAAGCGTGTGGAGGAGATGCACATTTGGTATTCAGAGTACCTTCAAGATTTGATAGACCGCCAAAGGAAACTCGCCATCAAGTGGGATAAGTTTATCTTGGAGAAGGCTATAGTCGACAAGGCACAAGAAGAGGTCGCATAGATGATAGCGGCGGCCAATGCCAAGTTAAATGAGCACAAGGTAGGCCTTGACACTCATGAAGAATAACTTGCCACTCATGAAGAGGCACTTGCTGTCAGGGTTACAATCCTGACAATGAGTACTAGGGGTACGAATAAGGGGCAGAGCCTAGCTACGGCATAGGTGTAACACTTGGTGTTTAATGAGTTCGGGCCCCTCTCTGCGGAGGTAACAACCCTACGTCTCGTGCCCAGAGGATTGCTTTGATTTGATGGGTATGGTTATAGATATTGAACATGCCTGGCTACAGAGAGGGGTGCGGCTTATATAGAGTGTGTTGCAGCCCGATGTCTCCCATGCCGCCGAGGCAATAAATGTCATCGAATAGTCAGTTACTAGTGTAATGAGCCTCTACTATAGTAGTTTAGGTAATGGTAGCTATAACTCTAATTAGTGGATGACTTAGGATTCCTCGACCGTTGCAGCTCTCACCATGTCCCCCTGTCCTCAATGTTCGAGCGGTGGTCCATCAGCCGAGTGACATGCGATCGTCCGAGTACCGCGGAGCCGTCTGAGTGAACTTCCTGATGTATGCATCTGAATGTTGGCATGGTCCAGGGACCTACCTATGATGGTGATGGGCCCCATGTGGGTCCCAAATGATGGCTCCTTGACCCTACCCGTAATAGGTGACCACATCATTAGCCCTCGAATTGGTTGAGATTTTGTAGAACAAACAAACCGACCCTTCGGTTGAGTCTGAGTGCTGCAAGGGCACTCAGAATACGTTTCTGAACCATGATTTGTTGTTCCTTGGATGAAAACACAACGGATTCTGGACTATAGGTTTACCCAGATGACCAGGTGTTGTCGATTGTCGAGAAAAAATCCAGTGGCATTCGTTTGGTCTCTTGGAGGAGATAGACTAGGGGCCTGAGTGTGGGCATGCCATCACAACCCGAGTGGCAACTCCAGCGCTTGGTCTGACTCTCCAAAGAGATGCCACTCATCCCAGGGAACGCCAGTGCGGGCCTTCTATGGGTCTAGGTTTACGAGTCATGCACCTTGGAGCCTACTTAGAGGGCCAAGTGAACCCGCGGAAGGGCGTCAAACTCGCCACATAATGATCCTGAAGAAGACTTCAGTCGGGTGTTTAACGTGGCCGAGTGCACGGGTCCCCGCGAAGGTAGTCAGTCAAGCTGACACGCACCCTTTAGGAAAGGGATCGCAGATAATCAATCGGATTAATTCGACCCGGAAATCTCAGGATTTGAATTTATGTGTTCGTGTGCAGAAGCGGTAACATCATGCGTTAGTGGTAATGTGGGGGCGTGGCTCCTTGATTTGTGCGCATGATCTCTGGCACGTGTTGCGCCTACTCTATGCAAAGCTATCACATCCCTAGTTCTGGTATGCACTAGGCTAGCCCTTCATGTGTGCATCATGTTGAAATTTCTCAGAAACTTGAAATGGGGGATGATAAACCCTAGCAGCAAATGAAATTCAACTAGGTTCAAACTTAAATCTTTTCAATGATCCCAAAATGCCCTTTAGAAATGTTCATCATTTTTGAATTGGTGCAGCACCTCTGACAAAAATGGTGCACATTTTTCTAGATCAATTTGGATTTTTGAATTAAATCATAAAGTATTTGAATTTGGGCATTTAAATGCTATAACTATATTAAAATGTCCAAATAATTCTGGAAGTGGTTGAGGGTTGTTGGAAATAATTCTAACAGTGCCCACAATTTATTTCAGGAATATATAAAATGATTTAGTATTTTTACTAAATCCAGAAACAGACAAAAGAAATAGAAAAATAGAAAGATTAGAAAAGAGAGGGAGAGAGAGGTCACCTGCTCAATTTACCTAGCCCAGCCCACCTGGCCCAGCCCAGCCGCCGCACCGTCTTCAACCTCCTGCCAGTAGGCAGGAGGGCGTGTGCTCACCGCGCGCGCCACTTCCACCCTGCCTGGCTGCCCCCTCGTCGCCCTGGATGCCTCCCGTGACGCCACACACACCCCTGACCCCTCTCACTCTCCCTGGACCCCTTCCCCCTCCTCTGGTCTCTGTTCCGCGCCGCCCGAGCGAAGCTCGTCGCCGCCGCTCATTGTTGCTGCGGCCACAACCACCGCCTCACCTCCCCGATGCATCCCAGAGCTCCGCCTCGTCCCTCTCTTCATCCTCACCGAGCTACGCTTCGCCGGAAGCCCCCGAACGACCGCACCAAGCTCGTCTTCAACCTCCCGACGACGAGATCGCCTCTGCCGCCCCGCTCGCTTCGGACCTCCCCCGAGCTCGCCGACGCCTCCAAACGACACGGGGTGAGCCCCTCTTCGTTTCTCCCCTATCCCCGTCGCCCCGCACGTCCTCTAGCACTAGCGCCGCCGTGCCCGAAGCTCGCCGCCGCACAGCCATGTTGCCGCCGTCGTTTCAGACGTTGTAGCTCACGGGCGAGCACATCAACGTGCTCAGCGTCCCTCCACGAACCCGTAGCCACCAACCGTTTCCCTTCCCGAGCTCCGTGGCGCTGAACCTACCGTTCCCGTAGCTCCGGCCGCCACGCAAGTCGCTGCTGCCGTCGACTTAGGCCACCGGAGCTGCTGCTGCATGCACCACCCGACGCGGACGAGCCTCCTCGTCGCGTAGAAGCCCTCCGCCGTTCATTTGGTCACCGGAGACGCAATCCCGCAGCCCGCCGCCGCGTCTGGCCTCGCCGGCGTCGAGTTTCCGGAGGGTTTGACCCGAGTTGACCAGGGTTGACCCCCAAGGGTCATTAACAAGTGGGCCCAGGCCCTAATTAACCTAGGTTAGTGCTAACCTAACACTAACTAACTCTGTTAGTTAGTTGTTACACCGACATGTTGGTCCCAGCCGTCAGGTTTGACCTGGGCTGGCGCCTTTGACCTGCTGACATAAGCCCGACGTCATGCTGATGCAGTTAACCTTTTTCTGGATTTATTCTTATTCAGGAAATTCCAGAAAATATCACAAACTTCAAAAATTCATAGAAATTAATCTATAACTCCAAATGCAAAGATTTATATATGAAAAATGATCAGAAAAATCCAATCTTTCCATTTGTAATGGTTTCATGCATGTCAGAACACTTTAACCTTGCTGTTTAAGTGAAACAAGCTAATGCATTAATATGACTTCATATCATGGGCTTTCATTTGAATCTTTGATTCAAATGGACTCAAACCAACCTGTTTTAGAATGCATTAGCCAAAACACACCCATATAGCCATGTCATAGCATGCATCATATTGTTGCGTATTGCCATGTGATGATTGTGTTCCGATGTGATTTTCGTGGTAGGTTCTACCTCTGAGGATATTCACGAGTATCCAGCTGAAGGGAAGTATCCCACTACCACTCTGTCAGGCAAGCAAAACCCCCCTTGTTCATTCTGATACAATCCCACTCTCTCACTCCTGCACTCTTTTTCTGCATTAGGACAACATCGATTCAACTGTTACATGCTGCGGTAGCTGAACCCCTTTTCCTCTGCATGACCTGTCATTGCCACAGTAAATAGATGAAACCCACCAGCATGAGTAGGAGTTGTTTGAGCCCTGATGTGCCTACTCATTCATGCTTGTTTGTCATGCCTGCTACTGCTTAGAGTTGAGTCAGGTCTGATTCATCGGGAATGAATTGGAATGGTGATGAACATGTCCTACTGTGTGTGGGCTAAGTGTGTGAACACGATTTGGTAAAGGTAGCGGTGAGAGGCCATGTAGGAGTACATGGTGGGTTGTCTCATTGAAACCGTCCTCAGGGACTGAGTTC
The DNA here is from genome assembly GCF_018294505.1 of Triticum aestivum. Lineage (NCBI taxonomy): Eukaryota > Viridiplantae > Streptophyta > Magnoliopsida > Poales > Poaceae > Triticum > Triticum aestivum. The sequence continues at coordinate 319,012,947 of NC_057814.1, read as the reverse complement.
TGTGTTTGTGATCCATGAACAGCTACTACCACATGTTGGGCCCGAAACCAATGGACCCTCTCGACTTATTAACTGCCTTGATCTCTGTCCAGGAGTTGCAACTAGTTTCTGGTGTTTGTAGGATATGTGTTGGAGACCGTGCGTAGCGCTGACCCTAGGGGTGGGCTATGATGCAGTAGATACACCATCGCACAGTGTACCGGGCACCCGTTTGGTGTCACGGGAACCCTGGACACATCGTTTGGGGCTGTGAGCGAAACCCCGGCCGGATCTCCTCGCGGATGGAACCTGAATAGGCGATAAACCTAGACTAGAGACTTGTGTGGTTAGTCAGGTCGTGGCCGACTCCCTCGCCAGGCTTCCGCTTGAAGGTTGCCGAGATACACGACCTATACATGGTGGTATGTGGCGAGAGCATGTGTGAAGAAGTACACCCCTGCAGGGTTATAAATGATCTATTCGAATAGCCGTGTCCGCGGTAAAGGACTTCTGGGTTGCCTGTACAGTTCATAGACAAGTGAAAGTGGATACTCTAAAACTCGCAAGATAAGCGTGAGTGCTATGGATGGCCTTCTCGCAGGGAGACGGGAGCGGATCCATAGTGATGTATTGATATGGTGAATATGTGGACTCGTGTGCGCCACCTCAAAAGAGTTACTTGCAGTCATAGTTTAGGATAGCCACTGAGTCAAAGCTGGCTTGCTGCAGTCGAACTCCACCACCCCCTTTGTTCATACTGATGCATATGTAACTAGTTCTGATGTAAGTCTTGCTGGGTACATTTGTACTCACGTTTGCCTATTGTATGTTTTGCAGAGAGACGTCAGTCTCGCTAGTAGTTCCGTTTGGACTTCGACGTTTAGCTTGATTCCTCAACTACGATCTTGTGCCCTCGGTAGGATCTGGTAGATAGTCAGGCTTCTCAGCCTTTTTCATTTGTAGATGTCTATACTCAGACATGTTAAGCTTCCGCATGTGCTTTGACTTGTATGCTCTGAATGTTGGGTCATGAGACCCATGTTTGTAATATCTCGCTCCTCGGAGCCTAATGAATACATACTTGAGTCGTAGAGTTATGTTGTGTTGCCATGTTGTATTTACACATATCTAACATATTGTGTGTATGATTGAAATGCTTGGTATGTGTGGGATCCGACAACCTAGTTGTTTATCCTTGGTAGCCTCTCTTATGGGGAAATGTAGTCTTGTGCTTCCATGTGCCATAGTAGTCCGCTACAGCCCGGTTCACCGGAGTCCTGCTAGCCCAGCACTACTGCTCTGGAACACTTGACTCGCGGGCATGTGATTCACTTCATTCCTGTGTCTGTCCCTTCGGGGAAATGTCACGCGGTGACATCCGGAGTCCTGCCTAGTGCTTGCCTGGCAGGGTTTGCTCGGAGTGAGAATGGCTATGCGCATAAGGATCTGCGAGGGTCAGAATCCTTTCTATGGTTGCCATGGGCCTCCTTTTATAGGCAAAGGGGTCACCACACTGGCAAATTAGTCATTATGCACTGATTAGATAGCAAATAGTGCTATCATACCTAACTCTGCACGCTGACAGAGCGCATTAAATGCGTCGCTCAACATCATATCACAGCTGCCCGGCAGGCCCTGCCCGGCTATTTTGCCAGCTTCGCGCCTGCTTGCTTGACACGTCTCAAGACAGGGTGTCAATTGGAGGTGTTCTCTATAGAAAGTGGCTGCCATGTGGCAAATAGCAGCCACTTAGTCACTTTGCGGCTTGACACCGCACTAATCGATGACTTGCGTTGCACGTGAGGTGGAGTGGTGGAGTAATTGGCCTCCATGAGCCCCGGCAGGCCTGCCGGGATGATTTGGATACTTGCTTCCGGGGGTAACCCCGTCCTCACCAGGCTCGCCTGCCCGGCAAGGGAGGTCCTTCCCTTGGTGATATCTTACTTCTCTAGGTCTTCTTGGTCTTCCTGATCTGTACTTGGACCCTTCAAAGGTTTGGTCTCTTGTGCTCCAATCTGACCTTGATGTGATCTTGCTCTCGTGCCTGTGCACGGTCTTAGCAACAGACCCAAGGTTTGTTGCACCAACAGCAAACGATGCCACCTTCCGTGCACGATGCCGACGGCCTACCATTCATGAAGAACGGGTGCGTTTTCATTGCGCACCGACAGATACATATCTTGAACGCCCCTATCCCTGATCTATGTCGCTTCAGTTTGGATGAGTCTCCATCATGGGGAGCCACACTAAGAAGTTGCGATGATATGGACTCCCGTTGCACACCGTTATAGACCGTTATGGATCTATGTACCCAGGAGTGGACGTACGAACTTGAGTAATGTAGCGCAGTAAGTGAAGTAGAAAGGCACAAATAATATGAACATGTGTGGCATATAGGCATTTGTCTATTACTGCCACGAAATGCTCTACATGAAATGCACAGTGATGTTATGATGTACGTGCCTAAGTACTCACTACTATATTAATTGGAGGCACATATTAGGTTTTATAGTTGTTTACGTGTATGGCCTGAGACCTTCCAACTAGACGTGTCTTTCTCTTTGGGTCGCACTTTGTATCGTTCATACCACTAGTACTACGTGTGGTCTTCAACCTAGAAGTGGAAGAAGTGGAGACGCTCTACCACGCTGTTCATGTCCCACTCCTTTCGCTGACGTGTGGGACATCTAGCACGTACCGTGTTTGGCACTCCATCGTAAGAATTGACACACTAGCTTTCATCAAAAATAAAAAATAAATATAAATCAGCAGTGATACTATACCACGCGGTTTCCTTGCTCCTCGATATCGGAAAGAATACTTCTATTCGCCGACATGTGGGACGTCGACCATCCCGGTCCACTTGCCATGCACGCAGAACTCCAAGGGAGAGTCACCCTGGTCATCGCGCCACAGTAATAATGACTAATGAGCCATCAAATCATAGGCCCAACCTTTCTCACTGTAAAGTTGCTCAGACGAAGGAACCATCATGACTTCGTTGAATTCCGCTTCTTGAAGAAATCTAATGTACCATCAATACTGCTAGCTACAGTAATACTGTACTCCAGCGGAGGCCTCCTTTGGTTCATAGGATAGGAATTTTATAGGAGTGTGAAAATCATAGGAAGTGAGATGACATGCATCTCAATTCCCATAGAGAAAGAGATGCCATTTGATGCATAGGATAGGAATTTTTCCATTGAGTCTAGGCTAATGTACTGGTAATTTGCTCTAGAAACTACAGTAGTAACTAGTACTGCTACATGCTCGTAACTAATTAAACAAACGTACGGGCGACATAGACACACACACTAACTACTAGTACTACTACTTCTCACATGTTGGCCAGACGTCGTCGCTCTCCTTCCCGGCTTTGTCGACGACATCCCACTGTCGTGGGATATCCATGGCCACCTATGGGACCGGGTGGCCCCTTGCTGGTTCGACAAGGACGTCGAGTTGCACAAAGAGCAGACCAGCGCACGACAGCACAAAAGAGAGCACACAAGCAATTTACCAAGGTTCGGGCCGCCACGAGGCGTAAGACTCTACTCCTGCTTTGGTGGATTGATGGTGGAAATGAATGTGGTGGTGTGTGGTACACTTGCCCGGCAAGGCCTGCCTCCGGGCTATGGTGACCACAAGCATATGGTGGCTTGGGTTTGTCAAGTTTAGAACCCTCTAAACCCCTCCTACGAATGCCATGGGCCTCCTTTTATAGATTAAGGAGTCATCAGAGTGGCAAAACAGTCATTACCAACTGATATGATAGCAAACTGTGCTATCATACCTAACTCTGCGGGCTGGCAGGGTGCATTAAATGCATCGCTCAGTGTCACATCCCTAGCTGCCCGGCAAGGCCTGCCGGGCTTATCTCGCTAGCTCCGCACCTGTTCTCTTGACACGTTGCTGGACGGGTGTCACCTATGGGTTTCTTCTCTAGGAGTTGGCTGCCATGTGGCAAATGCTGCCACTTAATCACCTTGCGGCTTGACACCGCACTGATTGACGACGTGGGTCGTACTTGTGTAGTTGGCGGGGTGATTCAGGCCCCGCAAGCCCCGGCAGGCGCTGCCGGGGAGTCTTGGTTGCTTGCTTCTGCTGGTGGTCTGGCCCCTTTCTGGGCTCGCCATCCCAGCAAGGGAGGCCCTTTCTCTTGCCGATATCTTGCTCCTTTGGCTCGATCTCGATCTCTCTGAGCTGCATGTTGGTTCTTCAAGGTTCTTGGTCCTTCAATCCTTATCTTGAGCTGCTGCTTCAATCTTGATCTTGTGCTTGTGGACAGTTGGGCAACATACCAGGGGTCTGTTGCACCGACAGAAGCCCTCGGGCCTGCCCCGATCGCGCTGCAGAGCGTCGACAGGGTAGGGCCTAATAAGTGCACTGGCAGAATTGCTGAAGGGGTTGCCCCTTGAGGTTTTCCTTAGCTGCTTCATTAGCTTCGATCTTGGGGGCGGCTTCCGATTCCCCCACGCGTGGTGGAAAGCCAACAGTGGTGGGGTCGCGACAGTGGTGGCCCATGAATGACTTTAACGCACGGGGTAGATACCGCCAAATTACTCTTCCCACAATGCACTCTTATCCTTAGCCACATATGTTGCATGCATAGCGCGGGGTAGGTAACGGAGGCGCGTGGTGCGGAAGAGCATCTTGAAGTCGGTCCATCCGTCTTGAATTGGCGGAGGAGGGCGGTGGTTGCCCGTTGATGGAGTAGCTATCCTTCCCTGCCCTGCCAATAAAAGGAGGGGCGGAGGAGGGCGAAGTCATTCATTCCTGCATTCTCCCTTCTCTTCTCTTGATCACTGATTCCACTTGTGATGTTGACGAGAAGAGCCCGGGGCCAGCCCCCGGGCTTCTGCTTGGGGTCTCCCTTGGATCTGAGAGGAATGTTCGGGCGACGCGGTGCTGGGGCCGGGAGCGGCAATCCCGGTGCATCTGTCGACGTGTTGCCCGTAGCCTTGACCTTAGTGAGAGCGGACGTAGTCGGAACCATGTCGCAGCTTGAGGCAGACACGGCGTGTGGTAGCCGTCCGTTCTTCATTCTTTTTCTTCGGCTGGCGTCGGGCAGGATTCGTAGGAGTCGTTCGCTGTTAATGGGGGCAAACCTGGCTCCCCTCGGGTGTGGTTGCCCCGTCGATCAGGGAGGCCTTTTGTTTTCTCACGCGTCTTCAAGACGTGCGGTAACTTCAAACGCCAGGGCTCCTAGGGACGACCATGCTCTCTGTGGAAGAGTATAGTGAGCATGGTGTCCGGCGTGGTGGCCGCGCCGAGGTCTTCGGTTGTTAGTGATGCGGATGGCAGCGACAAGCCACGACGCGTCAAAAACGGGGACGACCGTTCCGACGAGTCATGTTTGCCGGTGACTCTGTGCATCCCATCTGGTCCTCCGGCAGCGTCACCATTCACGCCTGCCCTCCGGTTTCTTCCTCCTTGCTGGGGAGCAGCGCTGTACTGATCTTGGGGAGGCACCGAATCCCAGCGGTGTCCGCTTCCGGTCCCCTTCGATCTTTTCCTGTGAGGGATGGACAGGGGCAAAGGCGTAATGGGGCACTTATATTTTTTAATCTTAAATCTGTAGGCAATTGCAAAATTTTAATTGAAATAGTGTAATCTCTCGAGTCCGTCTTTGTATTCTGTAATGCTTGTACTTGTAACTGCATATGAATGAAAAAGATGAGTCTTGCCGAGGACCCGTGCATGTGTATGTCCATGCAGAGGTGGAGTGTATCTTTAATAAAATAAACGAGTTACCCCGGCAGGATATCTTGCCGGCACCCTCTTTTGTCTGTCGGAGAGCTCTGTCTGTCGGGGAACAGACAGAGGGGCCAGCCCCCCCCCCCCCGCCAACTCCTTTTTCCCAAAGGCCACTGCGACCACCCTGACCGAAGCAGCGTTCGAGTCACTGATGGGAGCACCTAAGTTTCAAAGAGGGAGGCGTGGTTTTCTCATGCAAAGTTGTAGCTTTCCATAATAGTAATGGACAGGAGGTGAACTTATCTGTTTGGCTTGCCGAGGATCGCCGTGCCGTGCAATCTTCTCATCCATTGTCGAAGCCAGGTGCACGGCAAGAACCTGCAACTCCATGTAGATGAGAATGAAAGCAGGATGCAATCCTATCTATATGCATATGCAAATGCTCATGAAGTGCTTATGCAATGATATGGGTGTGCTTGTGCATGCATGCAATCTTAGTTGGGCCCCCCTACAGCGCTTCTTTATTTTCTCTTGCACGGGGTCATCGCCCCGGCTTGTACAAGGGGTTACATGCAACTTCGGCAATGCCATGTACAATGGGTGGCTGCCGGGCAGGGCCCGGCAGCCTCTGCGCCTTACGGGTAGAACTTACGGAGATGCTCAATGTTCCATGAGTTTTGCAATGGTGTGCCATCTCCGGTCTCCAGACGGACTGCACCGGGTCTGGAGACTCGTACCACCCGGTAAGAGCCTTCCCACTTCGGTGATAACTTGTGTGTACCCTTGGCGGACTGAACGCGCCTAAGGACAAGGTCACCTTCCTCAAAACACCGAGCACGAACCCTGTGGCTGTGATAGCGACGCAGGGCTTGCTAATAGCGTGCAACACGCGTAGCGGCCTGGAGACGGTTCTCCTCGAGTAGCACATCGTCGTCACGCCGGTGTTGATCTTGAGCTTCTTCATCATAGGCAAGCACCCGAGGAGACCCGTAAATGAGTTATGTGGGGATCACTACTTCTGCCCCATAGACCAGGGAGAAGGGAGTCTGCCCGGTAGCTCGATTAGGTGTCGTTATGAGGGACCAGAGAACTACCAGCAGCTCCTCGATCCACCACCTTTCGTGCTTCTGCAGCGTATCGAAAGTCCTTGTCTTGAGTCCACAAAGCACTTCAGCGTTCGCCCTCTCAGCTTGTCCATTGCTCCGGGAGTGTGCCACAGAGGCAAATGAGATCTTGCATTCGAGGGTTTGAACATATTACATGAAGGCGTGGCTCATGAATTGGGTGCTTTTGTCAGTGATGATCCTTGTCGGAACTCCGAAACGACACACCAATTCTTTCAAGATCTTGATAGCTGAATGAAAAGTCAGCTTCCTCACGGCAGTCACTTCCGGCCACTTTGTAAACTTGTCGATGGCGACGAACAAGAATTCAAAGCCCCTGATTGCTTGGGGGAACGAGCCGAGGATATCAAGCCCCGAGGCCGAAAATTGCCATGACAGAGGGATTGTCTGAAGAGCTTGGGCAGGCAGGTGTGTTTTCTTGGAATGGAACTGACAGGCTTCACATGCCGTAACGAGATCAACTGCGTCTTGGAGGGCTGTGGGCCAATAGAATCCTTGCTGGAATGCTTTCCCAACTAATGCCCTTGATCCAATATGTGAGCCACACATTCCTCTATGAATCTCAGCCAGCAGTTCCTTTCGGTCCTCCCGGCAGACACACTTCAATTTCACACCGTTGGGCCTGCTTCTGTACAGAGTGTCATCGACAAACTGATACATACTGACCCTCCGGGCTACTTTCTCAGCTTCATCTGGGTCGCTAGGGAGTTCTCCGGTTTGAAGGAAGTGGACAATGTGCCTTGCCCAAGTTGGAGCCTGAGGCTCGGCAACAAGGACTAGCGGCACCTCCTCAGCTACAGGAGCACCAGCCTCGTTCGCAGGGTCCATAGGCCATGCTGGAGGGGGTGGTCCGGTAGGCTGTGAGGAGTTGTTCCCCGCAGGGTCTCTCCCGGGAGCAGATGGCTCGATTGGGAGAGGCTTACCGTAGTCCAACTTTCTCCTTTTCCGGGCCATTGTGGTTGGTGATACGGAGGGTTGGGAGAGGTGGAGAACAAAAGTTCCTGGTTCCACAGGAAGCTCCTGCGCAACACACTTTGACAGGTGATCAGCTATGCTATTTTCCGCACGGGGTACGGGCTCTATTTGCAACCCGTCAAAGCGCTCCTCTAACCTCCTTACTTCCTCAACGTATGCTTCCATCAATGGGCTTTGGTAATCTTTGTTGACTTGTCTCACCACTAACTATGAATCTCCTTGAATGATCAGCTTCTTGATTCCCAACTCTGCTGCGATGCTGAGCCCGGCAAGGAGTCCTTCATACTCAGCAGTATTGTTGGTGGCTTCTTCCTGGGCAAAGTGCATTTGGACGACGTACTTCAGGTGCTCCTTGGAGGGGGCAACAAGAAGCAAGCCAGCTCCTGAACCTTGTAGGGAAAAAGCACCATCAAAATACATAATCCATTCTTGGGGGGGGATTCCTTGCTAGGGAGAGCTGTTTTTGTTGCTTCCTCATCAGGGGTTGGCGTACATTCTGCAATAAACTCTGCCAGCGCCCTGCTTCCTCATCAGAGGTTGAAGTGCTCTCAAACTTCAAACCAAAGATGGATAATTCCAAAGCCCACTCCACTATTCTGCCAGTAGCCTTAGGGTTTCGGAGTATCCTCTGCAACGGAAAACGAGTGACAACAAGGAGCTGACGAAATACATTAGGCCATGATGAGGCCACAGATCAACTTTTGCACACCAGAGTACCTCGATCTAGCCCCCTGCAACAAGGAGCTGACAAGTACATTAGGCGCTGCACCACTTTCTTCCTTGCCGCATCCTTGGGATTTCACTCGTTGCCGTGGTTACTACTGTCCTGATCCTCTTCTGATTCTGCCGCGGTCTGGCTGCTCTCTGCTTCATCCACCTCTCGCCATGCTACCAAGGCTGCACTGACCACTTGATTGGTTGCCTCTAAGTAGAGTAACAACGACTCTTGGCGTTTGGGCACAACCAAGGTGGGCACAGATGATAGGTAAGCCTTCAACTCTTGCAAGGCTGTATCTACCTCCGGGGTCCACTTCATTGGTCCTTCCTTCTTTAAAATTTTGAAGAACGGTAGGGCCCGCTCGGCATATTTGGAGATGAACGTACTCAGCCTGGCAACGCATCCCGTCCAGTGCCTCAGATCCTTAACTGTCCTTGGCACTTGGATCTGCTAAATGGCCTTGATCTTGTCGGGGTTGCCTTCAATCCCCTGATGGGACACGAAGAATCCAAGTAGCTTGCCGGAGGGAACACCGAATACGCACTTCTCCGTGTTAAGCTTCAGGTTGATCTTGCGCAAATTAGCAAACGTCTCCTCCAAATCCTGGATAAGGGTAGTCTTATCCTTGGTCTTGACCACAATGTCATCCATATAGGCTTCTATGTTTCTGTGTAGTTGTGGCTCAAAACCAATCTGGACTGCTCTTGCGAAAGTAGACCGGCACTCTTCAATCCGAAAGGCATGCAGAAAAAACAGTAGGTACCACATGGAGTGATGAATGATGTTTTCTCCTCATCTTCTTTGGACATGAAGATCTAGTGATATCCAGAGTAAGCATCCAAAAAGGAGAGCAGATCGCAGCCTGAGATAAGAATCCACAATCTGATCGATGCGCGGCAAGGGGAATGGGTCCTTTAGGCAAGCCTTATTGAGATCTGTGAAATAAATGCAAAGCATCCATTTCCCATTCGCCTTCCGAACTACCACTGGGTTCGCCAACCATGTAGGGTGCAGTACTCCTCTGATCAATCCAGCTGCTTCTCACTTCTTGATTTCCTCAGCAATGAACTATTGCCGCTCCAAGACTTGCTTCCTAACCTTCTGCTTGATGAGTTGGGCATGTGGGCAGACAGCAAGGTGGTGCTCGAATACCTCTCTGGGAACACCGGGGATATTAGATGGTTGCCAGGAAAACACATCAATATTCGCCCACAGGAAGGCAACGAGCACGCTTTCCTATTTATCATCAAGGGTGGCGCTGATGGTGAAAGTACCTTCAACACCAGCCAGCCCTGTCGGGACCTTCTTCACTTGGGGTGCAGCAACCTTAGATCTCTTGTTGTTGGAACAGTCCGGCACGTCATCAACGGGTGTCGTGCACTCGGAGGGGGCACGCTTCCCGTCCTCCTTGCCGGAGGTCCTACAACCCCTCTTCTTTCCTTTGCTTTCCTTGGCAGGGACCGTTGCTACTGCAACCTCTCCTGCGATGACATCCCGATACATCTTGTCCAGACAGATAATTGCATCCTTCTCATCTGATGGGATGGTGATGACTCCCAACGGTCCAGGCATCTTCAGAGTGTTGTAATCATAATGGGATGCTGCCACGAAGTTGGCCAAGGCCGGTCGTCCCAGAATCCCATTATACGGCAGGGGGAGCTCAACCACATCAAACACAATCTTCTCAGTCCTATAGTTCAGCTCTCCCCTAAACGTCACCGGCAACGTAATCTTTCCCTTGGGACGGCTCCTACCGGGATTGACTACTTGAAACATGCCGGTAACCTCCAGCTCTTCCTCTCCTATCTGAAGCTTGTTAATAACTGCTGGGGAAATCAGATTCAACCCGGCCCCGCCATCCACTAACATCTTTGTGACCTTGAGGTTGCGAATTGTTGAGGAGACCAACAACGAGGAACACCCTACCGCGGTGGTGCGGTGAGGGTGGTCCTCCTCATCAAAGATTATGGGCATGCGGGACCATTTGAGCGGCTGCCTGGCCTCTAGCGGTTGTTCCACATCATTAGCCTCCAGTGCCCATCGCTTGAGCTGGCGATGGGAGGGTGCAAAGACGCACCCCCATCAATGCATAGGGCGTCAGTGGCCCTCTGAAATTCCCGCTCACTGGTTTCCTCTTCATTCCCTTCATCACTCAAATCACCACAAGTTTCCTTCTCTTGGCCCCTGGCGGGTTTTCCTTGCTTCTGAAAGGGTTTGCCGGGGTGGTTTGCTTCACCGCCTCGGCCCTTCCGCTAGCAGCATTCTGACCTTTCTCCTTATCATGCTTATCATACTCTGTTATCTGTCTCTTGACAAGCTGTTCAACCTGATAACATTCATGGAGGTCGTGGCCCTTGGTCCGGTGGATCTTCCAGTATGGCCCATCACCTTTCCCGGCTTTCTCTGTGGTAGCAGCTTCTCAGCAGGCAGTTCATGCGGCAACTTCCTTGCCGGGGGCCTCAGCTTTGGCCTTCTTGCCAGTACTAGGCGTGCCAGAACCTTCCACGGTCATCACTGTCTTATCTCTTGGATTCTTGTTGCGCTTCCTTCCCTTTCTTTGACTGGTTGATTCATCTTCTTCCTCTGAATCAACATTGATGCAAACCTCCTGTCCGGGCAACTTCCTTCCTCCATCCGAGCACACTTATCCACTAGTGTGTACAACTCCTTCACAGTCTTGGGAAACCGCACATTCATCTTAGAACGAATGCAATGGTTGCGCACATTGGACTGGAAGGCTGCTATAACAGCTGCAGGATGGATATTCAGAATATTCCTATGGACTTTACTGAATCTTTGTAAATACTTATGGAGAGTTTATCCTTCTTTCTGCTGAAGAAGCGGTAGGTCGCTGGGCCTGCCGGGCTCCTGATGGCCACCGGTGAAGGCACCAATGAACTCGTGGCACAGGTCCGCCCATGATGAGATGGAGTTCTCCAGCAGGTGCATGAGCCAAGATCTCACGTTGGACTTGAGAGCCAACATGAAGTAGTTGGCGAACACCTTCTCATCTCTTCCCCCCGGCAGCCTAAACAGCGATGGTGTAGATGCTCAGGAACTCTGCCGGGTTCAGCCTCCCGTCGTACTTCTTGGGTATCTCCGGCTTGAACGTGCGGCCGGACGGCCAACGGACTTGCCGCAGCTCGCATGTAAATGTAGGACAGCTGAACTCGAAAGGTAGGCACCCGCCAACACCGAACACAGGCTCGTCAACGTCAAGGCCGCCGCACTCGTTCGTCTGGCGGGGGTCGTCAAGAGGCCGCCCCATGATGACGCGCGCGTCTCCCCGCCGCCTATCCTCCGGGGTTCGCCGTTAGCCCGGACGTGCTCGAGGGTCGGAAAAGGCCATCGAGGCACCGTCAGGGCCTTTATCTTGCTACGCCCGTGCCTGCTACAGTGGTGGGTACTGCACGGTGGGGACAGCCCCCTCCGTTCGGCCAGCAGTACAGGCAGTCATCAACACTTGGGGAGGTCGTGGCGGGCCAGCGCATCGCGAACCCCCGGCCTCAGCGAAACCGAGCAGACTCTGGATAGTGGCATGCCACTCATCCATTTGCTCAGCCGCTGGCGGGAACCTTAGTAGCAGCTGGGCTCGCGCCATAGCCTCCGTGGCCGAGCATGGCATGGAAGTTGATGACCTCGACCGCACCGTCGCCTGGCTCCTAACGGTGCCTGCGGCGACGATGGTGGCGGTGGTGTGTCCGTGCTGCGGTGGGACGGACACCCGGGCAGCGGGGTCGCGCGTCAATGGCGCTCGAGGGCCCGTGGCTCCGTCGGGCGCAATGGTTGGGTCGGCTCGCCTGGGAGGAGACATGTGCACCGTGAACGCCCCCATAGCAGTGACGGCCGAAGGACGATGGCTCATCCCGGACCGAGCGCCATTGCTATGGCCGCGCCCGGCGGTGGGAGGAGGGGATGTAAGCGGAGTCACCCTCCCGTCCGTACCTTGCGGAGCTTGACCGTCGAGACGCTGCTGAAGCTGTTCTGCTCCTGTGTCGGCCACAGGGGGAGTGGCGATGGCGCCGTCTGCTCCTGCCATGCCCCCAGCAGCGCTCACGTCCTCACTTGTCCCCGCATCCCCCGCGACATCTGAGACCGCGGGCGGCGGAGCCTTCGAGATGGATGGCTGGGCCGAAGGGCCAGACTTCTTCTTCTTGGGCGCCATGCTCGATGGCCTCATTGAAGATGAAGATGGTGATGAAGATGACGCGCTGCGCACGCTTTCAGGTTCGCACAAGCGAGCCCCCTACCTAGCGTGCCAAAGATGTCGTGGGATATCCGCGGCCACCTATGGGACCGGGTGGCCCCTTGCTGGTTCGGCGGGGGACGTCGCATTGCATAAAGAGCAGACCAGCACACGACAGCACGGGAGAGAGCACACAAGCAATTTACCCAGGTTCGGGCCGCCGCGAGGCGTAAGACCCTACTCCTGCTTTGGTGGATTGATGGTGGAAATGAATGTGGTGGTGTGTGGTATACTTGCCCGGCAAGGCCTGCCTCTGGGCTATGGTGACCACAAGCGTATGGTGGCTTGGGTTTGTATAGCAAACAGTGCTATCATACCTAACTCTGCGGGCTAGTAGGGTGCATTAAATGCACCACTCAGTGTCACACCACTAGCTGCCCGGCAAGGCCTGCCGGGCTTATCTCCCCAGCTCCGCACCTGTTCTCTGACACGTGGCTGGACGGGTGTCACCTGTGGGTTTCTTCTGTAGGACTTGGCTGCCATGTGGCAAATGCTGCCACTTAATCACCTTGCGGCTTGACACCGCACTGATTGACGACGTGGGTCATACTTGCGCGGTTGGCGGGGTGATTCAGGCCCCGCAAGCCCCGGAAGGCGTTGCCGGGGAGTCTTGGTTGCTTGCTTCTGGTGGTGGCCTGGCCCCTTGCCGGGCTCGCCTGACCAACAAGGGAGGCCCTTTCTCTTGCTGATATCTTGCTCCTTTGGCTCGATCTCGATCTCTCTGAGCTGCATGTTGGTTCTTCAAGTCTCTTGGTCCTTCAATCCTTATCTTGAGCTGGTGCTTCATCTTGATGTTGTGCTTGTGCACAGTTGGGCAACATACCTGGGGTCTGTTGCACCGACACCCACCGTACTTGGATCTCAGCTGAGCTCTGCGCAATAGCGCATGCGTCCTCTTCTTTCTTGCGGCGGCGGGCCTCTATTTTCTTGAGTCGCTTCCTCTGTGCGGCTTTGGTCGCCTCTTGCTCTACCGCCCATTCGGCCTTAGAAGCTTCAAAGTCCGCCCACGTAGGTGTGAGGTCGCGAGTGGCAATGAACTCGGCACAGCGGGATGCCATCGCTTCCCTACCATTTTTTTGCGGTCCTAGGTGGCGAGGAACTCGGCGCGGCAGGATGCCATCGCTTCCTTACCAGTTAGTGTGTGTCCCGGTGGCATGAACGACGCTTGGTGAGAGCTCTGGGGTGGAGTGGTCGGACAACTGTATAGTGCATTGGTTTGTCAAGAGCTCAAGGACAGACGACGAAGGAAATTTGGATTCCCGTTCAATCCTGGTCATTTATTACCGAGTAAAATGCATTGGCGGTCATCAAACTTGTCTTGATAGCTCACTTTGATCATTGTATTTAAGAATACAGTCAATACAGTCATTATATACGAGATATGGAGATTATATGATCGCTGGCTCAGCGTATAGCTCCGTATTTGTCTGGTTGACCAGTCAAACGGTCCACATGCGCCTGATCAACTCGTGTTCTGTATCTATGTATCTATGCGGGCCTACCTGTCAGCGGAGGAAGAAATAAAAACCAAAATTATGTGTATGTGAGGAATTAGATCACAGACTCATCGCTGCAACGCACACTAGTCAGCCAAATGAAAATGAAATACTTTGCGTTAAATGCACAAACTGATTTTTTATATTATACGTGATGCACACATTAGCGCACACCGTCCATAGACGCAAGTAGCATGTACGCGTGCAGACACTCATGCTCACGCTGTCAAACCATGGTAATGCATGCACGTCGCCCTCTCAATCAAAGTCCTGCTCATGGCACAACGCAAACGGCGAGCCCGTCACCTGCGCGCCCCGGCGGTGCATGACATTACTGTTTAGACGTTTGCTGGCGGCCTCCGCGAACACCGAGCATGTATTGACCTGGCTCAACACCAATGTCATACGCGTGCTTGGGCATCAAGTGCTTGACATTAGCCATGGCTCTGCACACGAGCAACGACGTGACTCGGCGCCTTGCTCATGTATATCATCCATAACAACGGCAATCTATTAAACAACCTATCTAGAGAGGGTACTATGGTACCTATATATGTATCGTGAGCGACCGATCATAGTGCCACTGCACACGAGTGCGTGTTTGATCGATTCATCCATTATTCGTAAGTTATGCATGGTTGTGTGGTGTCTAATGGTGGTCGTCGAAGGCTAGCTGCCGACAAGAGCGGTTGCATGGACGCCTGGTTGTGAATACGTGTCGCATACGCTTAAAAGGCTTGTCATCCATGAGTTCACATAATTTACCACCACGCCAGCGTCTGACCGCCCTGGCCTATACCCCTACCATCGCTAGCGTGCGCCTCCCGCCTGAAACGGTCACTGTCGCTCCAGAACGTCAATGCCACATTCACGCCCGATGTGACCTCTCACTGGTGCCGGCATTGCAGCAGCGTGACGGCCGAGAGAGTGCAACCCGCGGGGCATCCCGGTTCAAGCGACTGCTCCGCGTTAATGACACAGCCATCCGTCCGTTCGCCACCCACATTAATGATATGTGGCTACTGATGAACCTACTCCTGCGCCAGCCGTCCATCCGTCTGCCGCGGCTCATTGCCATTCGCCTGCTATATTAACTTTAGCCCCAGCTCCCAGCCATAGCCAAAGACCCACAGTCATTCTCCTCTGGTCCCTTCCTTCTGTCGGCACCACTCCAACCAGGGCCTCCTAGCGCTCCAAAGCTCTCTTGGACATATTGTCGCAGGAGCAGATGAAGGACATTGGCGGCTCCACTTCTGGCGCGCTCCAAAGCTCTCTTGGACGTACTGTCGCAGGAGCAGACAAAGGACATTGGCGGCTCCGCTCCTGGAGCACTCCAAAGCTCTCTTGGATGTACTGTTGCAGGAGCAGATGAAGGACATCGCCGGCTCCCCCTCGGCCGCCCTCCGCCGCCACGACCATAAAGCCGGCATGCATGCGCGGGCGCAACCGATAGCGAGGAAAAGTAGTACATGGTAGGTCGCCACCGCTCTAGTCCCAGGAAGGCCACCGCTCCTCCACTTAGTTGACGCCAAGCTTCGTGGAGTAAACATCAACGGATGATTAGCTGCTTGACGGCGACATGGAGGCAGAAATATTCAGAACCTCCTGCTCCGGAGGAGGAGGTTATCCAGGCGGAGCGGGACAAAGCTGAGGCGGATGAACAGGAGGCAAAGGCCATAGCCGGAGCGTTAGTTCTCGGGGCTCATGGCCGGACATGGTGGTCGGGCGCCGGCGATCGTTTAGATTAGGTTTACAGTAGGTTTTAGTACGGTTTGTGCGAAATATGTAATGAATTTCGTCCAGTTTATCGGAAAAGTTTTTGAAATGTAAGGAATTTCATCCTGTTAATTTGAAATTTACTTTGTTTTGCACGAATTTCGTCCAGTTAGTTCATATAGTTGTCGAAAGGTATGCGGGTAGCATTGGATGGCATCTTGTGGCATCAGTGTCCCCGGACATACGCCGGCGTAAATTTGTGGGTCAGCGCTGGAGATGCCCTAACTATCATGCTATGATCGCTAATAGTGCTCCATTATTTTGTAGGGAACAGTTATCCCTCGATCCAAATCGGATCCGCTGTGTTTCACATTCCTCCCATGTAAGAGTGGAGATGCTTGCTTACATAAAAATGGAGCAAGTGGACGGCACTGTAGCACGTCATATCACTCAAACCCAGTAGGCCAAACTAGCCCGCCTAACACGCGGGAAAGCCCCGCCCTCGTCATTTTGTTCTAGATTCTATCGATTGATCGCACGAAAATGTTACACTTTGCAAGTTCAAAAGGAAGAGGCGGCACACTTAAAGCACGCCTGTCGCGTTCACGTCGCACCCCCGACAGTCCGGCTCGCACGCCGCTCACTAGAGGGGACACGCGTTGTCTTGCATTTTCACTGACATGTGCGACTGCAATTGAATAAACCGTCGATAGCCGAAATCTAATTGCTCGGTGGGCGTCGGCTGAGAAGAGAGAGACGGGGGAGGGAGAAGAGATCGCCCGCCTGCCGTGCACGGACTCCAGGAAATATGGTGATAATGTGAGGTGGGCCATGCAGGAGTCCGGACCGCTTCCAAGCCCGCTTCTAACCGCCCTGGCCCACCAGAAAACCCCTCCCCCTCCCTCGCGCACTCCCCCCTCAGACGCCAGCTGCCCACATTCATAGCAAGTACAATACTGGGTTATAAGCCCACTTATGTGGAGGATAGAGAGGCATTGACAAAGTCAAGGAGTGGTATAAAAAATCTAATTCTAAAAAAAGAGGTACAAAAAAACAATTGTGTCTAAAAAAGAAGGTCAAAAACATTTGAGAGGAAATCGATAGAGAGAAAGTGAGAAAAAGTTCTAACCTTATAGCCAACCTTATAGTCAACACTATGGTACATGAGGAAGGAGGGAGTTGTGCACATGCCAAGTTCACTGGGCTGCCGTGTTTCATACTCCTCCGTCGTAACAGTGGAGACAATAGCTTTCATAAAAAATAAACAATGAATACTCGTTGCTCGTCCTTGATATTGTAAAGAATACTTTCATTCGCCGACATGTGGGACGTCGATCATCCTGGTCCACTTGCCATGCACAAAATTATCCTGGTCCACCCCGGTCGTAGTGCAGGCCCAACCTTTCCCGCTGTAAGTTGGTCGGACGAAGGAACCATCATGACTTCGTTGAATTCCGCTTCTTCAATAAAACTTACTATACCCGCAATACTGCTACCACATGCGAAGACTGAACGGCACTGTAGCACATCATATCACTGAAACCCAGGCCAAACTAGCCCGCCTAGGATTTGTACATCTCTGTACTGCTATGATTTTGTGTTCTCAAAAATATCCTTTGTCAATTTAACGATTAGGAGTAGAAACAAATGGAGGCCACCTTTGGTTCATAGGATATGAATTTTATAGGAATAGGAAAATCATAGGAAGTGAGATGACATGCATCTCAATTCCTATAGAGAAAGAGATGTTATTTTGTGCATAGGATAGGTTTTTTTTCCATTGACTCTAGGCTAATTTTTTTCCTCCAAAATATGAAGGATTGATTCCTGTCCTACATAGGAATAGGAATCCATTCCTATAAACCAAAGGTCTTCAAAAGAATTTTTCCTTTGCAAATCCTATCCTATAGAGTTCCTACAAAATTCCTACAAACAAAAGGAGGCCGGAGGGTCTTTCTCTCTCTCTAGATCTCTCTCCATCCCACAACCCCTCTAGCACACGTACACACTCTCTGTAGCCACTCCGAAAGTACGACGTCACTACACATTCATGCTTCCAAATTTTTTTACACATTCATGCATGTTACAAGTGCATGCCAATTTTGCTGGCTATTAATGTGAATGTATCCGTGAACCAACTCTTTGAGTATGATGTGAATTAATGTATAATTGTGGACTATTGTCTGATCGATCGCTAAGCCTACAATTTTAGGAGCTTGGGCTATTGGCTGATCGACGACGGATAAAACCTATAAGCGTACCACGAGCTCATCAGCCCCAATGTTTCTCTTCGGTGAGTGTTTGCAAGTACTATAGCCCGCACAGTAGCTAGCCTACTAACACCAATAATCATCAAACAAGCCCTGCTGATCTGATAAACAGTTCAAACTTACATCTAAGCATGCCATATATTACATCAAAATCTGGCGAGGATACATCTGTTTCCATAACTCAAAGAGTGTTCGCATGATTCACTATCAAACAAAAGTAGCAAGTACCGCCCACACAAGACAGTGCACTAGCCCTAAGATGGTTTGATAACATGCCTCACTCTGGTAATTAAACACAATGCAAACTACCTTGAAGGATTAGCGCGACCAACTATTTCTTCTCATCAATCTCTCGGTCAATGATGACATCACGGACAGCGGCATGGGAATCGATCTCTGGGGCGATGTCCATAGGACAGACCACGACATCGGAATCGATCTCTGGGGTGATGTCCACAGGATGGACTGCGGCATCGGAATCGATCTCCGGGGCGATGTCCACAGGACGGACCACAACATCAAAAATGATCTCTGGGGCGTTGTCCATAGGACGGACCGTGACATCGGAATCATCAAGGACGTCCACCGGCACCTGCCCAACCCTAACATATTAGCAAGCACATTGCAAATAATAAAAAACAACAACTATGGCAAGACATTTTTTTTACCTTGTGCAGGTCACCGGGGGATCCCATCCCTCCGGGGGCCATCGCCTTGCCAGGGAAATACTGCTTCTCAACGGCGACAATCTCCTCAAACTCGGCCTTAAGCCTCTCATAGGTGGCCACTAGAGTTTCTGAGGTAGGCACGATGGGGCCCTTGATGTTCTTCCAGATTTCTTTGAGGAGTTCGTCCGCCAACGTAGTCAACTCTTTGGCCAGTGCTTGTTTCTTGGAGTTCTTCGTCTCCATGGGTTCGCTCGCCAACATGGCCAACTCCTTGGTCGGAGCTCGCTTCCTGGAGATCTCTTTCTCGAGTGGGTTGTCCGCCGGCAACTCTTTGCCTAGTGCTCCAGGATCCATCAATAAACTGACAAACAAAAAGCAATCGAAAGGAAACCACAATCACAATGAAAACGGGAAAAGAATAGGCTGTGAGAATCGGTCGGTGCTTCGCAAAAAGAAGATTCTTGGAATGAAAATATAGTAGCATCACTGATTTGCCCACCTTTCCTTCGTCGGTACAGAAGAAAAATGGCAGAAGTGAGTAGCCTGGAGTGAGGTTTTCTTCAAGGGGGGAAAGGGCTTCAACGAGCATTCTAGTAAAATGATGGTTGCTTCGTCCAGTCCAACTTCGAGGCCACTTTACCACTGCTGGTAAAGGTGTGGGTTTTGTGATATGATGGGTCATGACGGCCACACCGGGGTGACTAGTGAGTCTCGACTGTAGTACCTCGCTGTGATTTGGTGGATGGCACACGGGCCCGGATGCTTGATGTCCCGCATGTAATAGAGCGACTAGTCATATACAGTAGTAGTTTGGACGACAGATGAGGAGCTCCGTCCTGGTTTATTGGTCCCTATGATAATTTGTGCGAAATTTTTACTATAAACTTAACTAACCAAATGTTCATCAATGTCACAAAAAAAATACATCATTGAAAACTATGTTCAAATATGAATCCAAGGATATAATTTTTGTTACTCCCTCCGTCTAGGTGTATAAGTGACTTCACGAAAATCAGGTATTCCCAAAAGTCTTAGGTGCAATACATTAAATTTCTTCCTCGTTTCCCTCTTACACTTGTACTGCTGCCCACAAAAATCAGGAAGAGGAGGCGCCCGCAAGGAAAGGACCACTACATGCATGGTGGCTGGGTGTTGATAAGGCAAGAGATTGAAATGGTTTTGCATGCAATTACACACGCGGGCCTACATGGACAACTCAAACGGCATCTAATAACTAGCGAATCAATGTTGATTTTCCTTCCGTTTAAAACAACGTTGTGATTGGAAGTTTCCTGGTCGAGGGGCTCCTCCTCGTCCAATCTCCAGCTACCTAGGTCGCGCTGCTCTTCCTAGACGAAGGGAGTAACATGCACTAACATTTTGTCAGTTAAATCTTTGGTCAAAATTTAGCACAAATTACAGAGGGGCCCAATAAAGATTGTACTATCACATTTTGTTTTGAGGATACTCCCACATAGAAAATATAAATAATAATGCATGTTGGTGCAGCCCACGTTTCCGATAATTTTAGCTGTGGGCTTGTTCACAATTTTTATGAGGCGGTGGTTGTTCACTTAATGGAGGGTCTAGTACCAGACTTGAATGATGCAAAGTGCAACCTGGCACACTGTAACACCACTTGGAATCAGCGGGTAGCTATCTCAAAAAACAATCAACAACTCAAGAAAACGGCAACCTGGCACGTACACAATTTTATACGGCTATTTTGATGGAGTGAAAAAGAAAACTACCCCACTATACGTTATATATATATATATATATATATATATAAATATATATATATATATATATATAAATAAATATATATATATATATAGGCCGGAGCCTCCACGCTTGCTTGCTAGGGTTGCTCTATTCACACGCTCTCATCCTCTCCAGATGTAAACAAGATAGTAGTGGTAGCAGTGTCTTTCTATCCTCACCGCTGGTTATAGATCCGGACATATCCCCCTCCGCCGGTGAAGGGGAGGAGGGGCAGCGTTTAGGCCGTTGTCGACAGTGAGGGAGGAAACCCACAGCTGGCTGCACTGTTATCTCTGGTCGAGCGCCGGTAAGGGAGGTCCTCCGATCCCTTCGTCGATGCCCTACTGTGGGCGGATCCGGCCTCCCACCGGCCGCCGCCCACACCTATCCACATCCCGATGACCTTCAGGTATATCTTCCTTTGAAACCGGCCTAGCTCTAGCTCCCCAGCTTGCTATGTTGCTGCACGTGCATCAGTTTCTACCTCTCAGCCCCCCCTCGTAGCCAGGCTCGATCGGATGGTCCAAGGTCACCTATTTTGTTTCTATTGTTAGAGGTAAAGCTACTTCATGGAGTCGGCTCTTGTACTTGGCTCAAACAAGAAATAAAGGGGGGAAATTTAGTATGTACATCAGACTTGGTACAAACATGAAAGAAAGGGGGTGAAAGTAGTACAGACTGGTCATCCAACCGGTCTCTTGGTCGAAAAGGGAAATATAGGGGAAACGATGTACACAATGGTATGACCAGGACTAGATTTGCCATCCACACATACAAGTAGGTGGCTATAATGAACAAAAATGGGACCAACCCAGATATGTTTCTTGGATGTTTGTTTCTCGGGGCAACAAACTCTGAATCACCACTTTATGCCCCGGTTTAGGTACATGGTGCTGGACTGCTGGTGCACCCACTGTCCCATGCCCTTATAGCAAATATTTAGCTATTCTTAATCTAATGCCCCTGGTAAAATGAAGCCATGCCACTGTTATAAGCCATGAAAGGTTTAACCAATTGTTTTTGTTAGTAATTGTTTGAGACTCTGACTGTTTCTTCTGTAGCTTTTTTGCAAACAGGGTTATCCATTTCACCTCGTTGCTATTGCGACTTTTGGTGCACTGCACAAAACACTTCTTAAAAGAAGTGACTTTTGTGTTGTTTAACTAGAATGTCATACTAGAATCGTTGGTTCATTTCGGTGGAACTGCACAAAGGAAAATCTGTGTTCCAAGCTTCATCCTCCATCTTAGCACCATAACCTTCCTTTAGGTAAGAATGATATTTAATGCATGTGTTCACCTCTATATTGTGACTGCCATGAGAAAATAATGCTATTGTTTACTAGTACACTTGTACTCCCTCACTGACAAAACCAATTCTGAAATAGAAGGCCAATCATTTACTTGGTTTCACTAACTGGTGAGGAGAGAGAGAAACAAATCATGAAGAGGAAGACGGAGAAGAAGAAGAAGAAGAAGAAGAAGAAGGAAATGAAGATCACACGATGGCACCGCCCTATGTTATCCTGACATCTTGCTAGTGGTATTGTATTGCTGTGTTGCTACTAGTCTTAATTTACTTGGAAGACTAGCAAGATGCCCGTGCGTTGCATGTAACATCAAGATGCATTTGTATGAGTAGTTTATCTTGTGAGAGAAAAGGATGAACAAGGGAAGACCTTATTTGCAAATGTGGAGAGGGGTGTGGGTATCTTTTTGCAAAATTGCCATTGTTTCCTTCCTATTTGTCAGATATAAATCGGACGGCCTATATGCCAGGATGGCAGGCACACCATCATCACCAACTCTGTTTTTTATAAGAGTATACGAGTGGAGATAGATAGAGAAATGCAGCAGAGTAGTACTTGGCTTGACGACACATCATACTAATTAACTGGATTCTGGATGCATGTGTGACCCAGGTCTACACGATCAACAATGCCAAGGTGATCTTGCTGAAGCCGAGGCCTCAGTCGAGGCCATTCAAGGGCTCTGGCAACGTCTCCCTTACATGTGAGACGATCCTCCAGGAGCCCTTCCACTTCTGCTGTCTCTCCTGCATGGTCGCTTAATTAATTAGGAGTACTTAAGTAGCACTAATTTATTGCTGCCTAATTTTCCTGTCGGAGTTAAACAAATCTTTAGTAGCACCCTATGCTGAATCATGTACATGTGTATGTGTGTCTGTCGAGGTGAATCATGTGGTGGAGCAGGGAGGGATCTTGCTAGTGTCATGACAAATAATGCTATTGTTTTGCATGTCAATTTATGGCCATTAGTTCAATGAGGCAATGTTTTGCGTATTGTCCATCATGAATTTGATGCTACTATTAAAGTAATATGCTAATGTCTTTCTATCCTTTCTCACTAAGCTATTGAAGGTTTCACCTTGTTCCTACTTGTGCAAATAGGTATCATGTTGTGTCAATCGTATATCACCTTGTTCCTACCTAAGGCCTTCATCCATATTAGTTTGTTGTCATCTCTATTTTGATCGTGCTACTGTGTTGCTACTGTCATGAGAAACTCCTTTATCTTTGCACATTAAAGTTTTGCAACCTATGATACATGGCAATGCTTTGAGTGTTGAGCTAATTGGCACCGACTAAATAAACTAATACCTCTCTTTAAGAAAGACTACTATGTGGCTAACGAGGGTGCTTCTATTTGTTAGTGTATGTTTCATCAACTAGTCCCACTATTACAGTAATCTCACTCTCTCAATATATGTGCCAACAGGGATGCTCGATTTTGGTGGAACTGCACAAAAACTTTAGGTTCTTCATTGCCTCAACTGCATCCTTCCTTTACTGTCAGTCGCTTATCTCGGCTTCCAGTCAAAGGAAATAGTAATTGATATGTTACCTCACACAGGTTGGTACCGGTCTTTATCCTGATTATTGTGCCTGTCATATGTATTGGTAATTTGGTATTGTGCTACTATTTGCCGATGTCATAAAGGAGTAACTTGGAGCCTGAACTCGCAAGCAAATCATTACATTGGGTAATTTCAGTAGAATTGCACAAAAAGATCAGATGGAGAGATAATTATGTTGCTGCTATGTACTCCAAAGTTCACTCAGACAAGCATCAATGTTGACAAGAAGAAGCGCCAGAGTGAACACCAACAATATTGCGGGGCGCATAGCCCAGAAAAACACAGTTCAGTCTTTGGTCCCAACTTGTGCCTTTTGGTTATCAGCACATATGGTAGCGAACTGTATGGCATGGATTCTAAAGATTCCAGACAAGTTGGTTGACGCGTATATTCATCTGGCACTTAATCAGTCTGCACGCCAAGGATGCTCCATTTCAGTTGAACTGCACAAAAAATATGGGTGGTTCATTTTATCGACCGCCTCCTTTCTTGTCTGCAATGTAGAATTTTCGCGAGCTACAGGACCAAGGTGAGCCAGTAAACTAGTTGGATGAAAGTAGTGGCCAAGTTGCTCAAACCTCCCTCGGCATCGAGGCCACTATCTCGAGGATAAACCTACAAGCAAAGGTCAGATTGTCTGTGCTGCCTCTTATGTACTCGAAAGTTTACTCGTACAAGCATTAATTTTAGCAAGAAGTACCACCGAGTGAACACCATTTACCAATCTGTACCCTAGGTAATTAATGTTTGTCCATGGATGATATTTGATGTGATCTCAAGCATTTGGATGCATAAACATACTGAACATGTGTATATCCGAATCTTTTTTTGAATTATCTATGAATATTTTCTTGTGATCTATCAATCATTTGGATGCATAGACATGCTGAACTTTTGTATATATGAATCTTTTGAGTTGTTGATGTTGGCTATGAATATGAATCTATCCTGTGAACCTGAGTTTGATACGAATGTTTACCTTTTCTGTTGTACTTGTGTGTGAACTTGTTAGAATGTCTACTGTGGGATTGTGACGTGTGGGTGTCAACGGCACACCTTCTTCTCGAGAAGAATTGCACCTGCTTGTTAGGGTAGCAACGGCGCATCAGCTCTTTTTTATCTTTTTGCCCTGTCTCCCCCCTCCCCCGCTCAACCCTGCCGTAATGTTTTCGACCTCAAAACAAACATAGTAATGCGTTGTTTTGGGTCTTGATGAAAAATCAAGTGCTACTTTCTGTAGGTTGGCCCGCACAGCAAATGGGCTGCTGGTCCACCACGGACTGGGAGGCTAAAGATACAAGTTGTATGGAGCAGAGGCAAGTAAAAAAGGCCATCGAGAGCCATCCACTGAAAAAAAATTGAGTCTGATGTGCTTAGTTGGTCGTGCCGCCGACCCCCTCTTTAATCCAGTGCGCTCCATTCCCGAACCAGCAGCACGGGACGGAAGTTTATTTCCCCCTCGTGTTGCGGAGTTTATCCAATACCGGTGATGGCTGCTTGTCCAAGTGATTTTCAGATAAGAAACTGCATGTTTCAGAGGCAGAGCTTTTAAATCAACAAGCACTTTTCAAACATGGATAATAGATTGTTGGAAATTTTATTTGTGGTAAAAATGGAACTAAAAACAAGTTAACATCTTCATATGATGTAAAGTCAAAAAGATATGCTATTTTCAAAATGGCAAGAGAATGTTGAGTGTGCGAAAAACTGGGTAAACTAGGGACAAAATTTTGGCAAGTGTTAGATATTTTTCAACTGCACCAGTTGGAATCAAACCCGGGCAGTATAGCTTTTGGGTGAGTGGGCTGCAGCCACCGGGCTAGTGCGTTATGTTCGAAAGAATGAAGGCATCTTCCCCGGCCGGTTCTTTCCCGCCCGTGTGTGCTCGTCATGGCACCGCCATATTCCATTGTTGACATGCTCAACAAACGAGAGGAATCTGGAGAGGACTGTACGCCGAGAGGCTGATAGTGGGGACCCACCAGGTCCAAGCCATACACAAGCAAGTGCCTCATTGGAAAAAAAACTTCCTCCTAATTGTATACTACAGTTGGGGCCCATCGGCTTTTCAACCTAGTCAATAAACGAAATAAATTTCCAACGATGACTGTCATCGGGGACCTTTTTTCCCAGGGGTATCGGGTATCTTTTTTTGTTGTTGCGGGAAAGGGGTATCGGGGATCTAGCTGGTATCATTTTTTTTCCGAAGGGCGAACAAGTATCAGCTAGGCCTAGGATTTGTTTTTTAACATGCGTAGCCCACGACATACCGAGACAGTGGTTTCAACTTATTTTTTGAGGTCCATGATGTACGTACCGGCCTATGGGCCTCCCAGCGTAGTTTTTACTTTTTCTTGAACATCGGCAGCCCACTTTTTTTAATAAAACGCAAATCTTTGTTCTATTTATCTATATATGAGAATAATAATGCAGTGTCCAATTTATGTTTTCCCTTCTAACCAAATTATATAAATTTATATTATTACTATTATCATATATTTAATAGAGACTTATATATACATTATAAAAACATCCCATGTCTTATTAACTTATAAAAGTAAATGTTTAACAGAAGTTGGCAAGGAAAATCCTGGTTGTTTTTGACTTACAGGCAAGGAAAATCCTGGTGATTGTGTACAAAAGCTTGCGAAGATTTTAAGGACTAATGTAATAATAACGCGTTCATTTTTCTTTTGAGCAATAACTCACTAATTTGTTAATTTTACATATAAAAAATGTGTCGCTCTGGTTTATTTTTTGATATTAGTTTCTCCTTCTAACCTAACATTAAATTTAGAACAAGCCCAGCTAATTCGTGTATTTCAAGAAAGTGCAAATGGGCTGGAATTTCTTAGAAAATATTAAATGGGCCGCATTGACGCAAAATTATTTGTGCACCTAGCCCAGCAAATGCACTGTAAATTCTAGAAAACATGGGTTAAATATATGCCACATTTTTGTAGGCTGACATGTGGGCCAATAGGTCGAAGCCTACGCAAGGCGTTGTCAACTTAGTCAGCAAATTATTCTGACATCCACAACCATTGGATTTATATCCAACGGCTGGCATGCACCTTCAATCTCCCGTCTTCTTCCTCCAGCGTCACTGAGACCGCCTGCTCCGGCCTCCGGCGGCTAGCGGCTCTGCTTAGCATGCATCGCTGCGAAGCGCTACCCCACCGCCTACCAGCCTATCCCTCCACCCCTCGACACCTATTGTTATTCCCCACCGACTGTAGCCCCACGCCGCACCAGCCCCACGCCCCACGTACTCCACTGCCGCGTCTTCCCATCTCCGGGTCATTCCCGTCCGGGGCCTCGCCGTCGTCCACTGCCTTGCTGCGCTCGGCGCAGCGTGGTCAACAAACGAGAGTCATCGGAAGAGGATTGTACGTGGAGAGCCTGACAGCTGGGACCCAGGAGGTCCATGGTCGCACGCAAGGAAAGTTCCTCCTTATTAAGCTGAAAAAATGTTTCCTCCCCCTGACAGCTGGGACCCACCAGCTGACGGAAGGAAGTGCCTCCTTGTTATGCAAAAAAACTATTCCTCCAGATCACAGCTGGGACCCAGCAGATTTGGTGGCTGACTTGTGGGCCTACTAATCTAACACGTACACAATGCTTTTGTGAACATAATCAACAAATGATTCTAACAGCTGGACCATTGGATGTTAATGCAACAGCCGTGCTGCTTCTTCAACCTCTGTTCTTGCTCCTGTCTCCCATGGGCGGCAGATGCTGCCGCGCACTTGAACCAATCAAGTTTACCCCTCCTCTCCATCTGCGAATCCACTGACGCGTCTTCCCCATCTCTGGGTCATTCCAGTCTGGGGCCTCGCCATCGTCCACCGGCCTTGGTGCGCTCGGCAGGGTGTGGTCAACATGGTCAACAAAAGAGAGTCATCAGAAGATGACCGTACGTGAGAGACTGATAGTGGGGACGCACTACGCCCATGGACACATGCATGCAACTGCATCCTTTTTACCCTGAAAAATAATGTTTTCTCCCCCTGACAGCTGGGACCCACTAGCTACATCTTCGCATGCAAGGAAGTGCGTCCTTATTGCGGGCAAAAAAATGATTTCCCCCTGATAGCTGGGACCTAGCAGCTATATCTTCACATGCAAGGAAGTGCATCCTTATCCTCCCCGACAGGTGGGACCCACCCGGTCGAAGCATACGTAGCGTTGTCTGTCTTGTCGCGAACGTTTACATACATACTGGTCGATCGGTCACTCAGCAACGATGAACCTTGGCCTAGTAAGTAGCGGCACATGTCATAATAGAGGCCCCCGCATAGCAGTTCAGGTTGTCCCGTCTAAACCTTGTACACGTACATACAGCCACACGCCAAAAAATACGGCCACGTACGTACGTACGAGCGGGGTCTTGAAACGCGTACTCGCGCATACGGATGGCCAAGGCTCGTGTACATGGAGAGGCAACAGATGGCAGCGACGTTGTCCAGTTCATCGACAGCTAACCGGCTGGGTCGGAACAGAGGAAACAACGTCGTGTTCACCAGGAGCCAAATGACAGGGTCGGAACACGTCATGTTCATCGGGAGGCAATAGACTGGGTCGGAATGGGTCGTGTTCAACAGTAGCCAACTGGCTTGGAGAGAACAGCCGGAACGGGGTCTGGCGTACCGCAAAAACGGAGGAAAATGACCTTCTGTTTGAACGCATATGATCGAAACGGGGTCCTGTTCATCGGGAAGGGTCTAGTGTATTGCAAAACGGAGCAAACGAAATTGTGTTCGAGCTCCTACAGTCGAAACGGGGTGCTGTTGATCGGGAGGGGTGTGGCGTACCGCAAAACGGAGGAAACGAACTTGTGTTGGAGCACCTACGGTCGAAATGGGTGTCTTGTTCATCGGGAGGGGTGTGGCGTACCACAAAACAAGACACCACGGGCTACTATTCGTCCACCGTCTATTGCCTCACTCCAGCCACCACGGGCTACTATTC
Source organism: Triticum aestivum (assembly GCF_018294505.1). Lineage (NCBI taxonomy): Eukaryota > Viridiplantae > Streptophyta > Magnoliopsida > Poales > Poaceae > Triticum > Triticum aestivum. Next base: position 318,984,446 of record NC_057814.1, on the reverse strand, counting down.
ATCCACCATCAACTTCCTCCAGCCTCCACCTGCTACTGTTCATCCACCGTCGACTTCCTCCAGCCTCCACCTGCTACTGTTCATCCACCGTCGACTTCCTCTAGCCTCCACCAGCTACTGTTCACCACGGGGTCTTGTTCATCCAGCTGTCGGCGTCTTGGGCATGGGGATACCCAGACTTGCCTTCCTGCGGCCCAGGGCGTGGCTCCACCAGCGGCCTGGTACGGACCATCTTCATCAACAACCACTCAAGACCCTCGCAAGGGGCCAAGCCTCGCGAGGCGGATGAAGCAAGACCTCCTCAAGGGCGGCCTCCCTAGGCTGTCTCCCAAGGAGCAGAGATATTTATGCAAGGGGCACCTCGCGAGGTTCGCGTGACGTGAGCCATGACGACCTAGGCCAGGTGGCCGCCAGCGGGCGCAGTGTACTAGTTGCCTCTTTGGTGCTAAAGGGGCAAGCGCAGGCGAGGAGTCCCGACGCATCAGGCAAAGGTTTCCATATTGGTGCAATGAGACCGAGACCAGCAGGACAACAGGACGGAGGTCATCACGGAGCCCACGACGGCGTCACCACTGGAGTCTTTGGCAGGCGAAGACCACCTTTTGTCAGGATAACTTGTACTAGTTATCCCCCTTCAAATTGGCCGTTGTGGCATCCTGATAATCCCCAAGTGGAGGGAATCATCGTAGCAATTCCCAAAGGTGGAAGTGATAAGTATGGAGTGTCGAACCCACAAGGAGCTAAAGGTAAGATCAATATTCTCTTAAGTCCTATCTGCCACTGATACAACTCTACGTACACCGAACGTTTGCTTCCAACTAGAAACGAGAAATAAAACTACGTTGTGGGTATGAAGAGGATAACTTTGCATGGTATCGGAGAGCTAAAATATAAAAGTAGGTGCTGTTATCATAAAGTTAGAATATCTTACTAAATATTATAAATAGCGAGTGTGGAATAATGATGGGTCGGTGTGCGAAATTATCCTAGGCAATCGTTAACAAGACCCGTAGTCGTCATTGCAATTTCATATGAGGGAGAGGCATAAGCTAACATACTTTCTCTTCTTGGATCATATGCACTTATGATTGGAACTCTAGCAAGCATCCGCAACTACTAAAGATCATTAAGGTAAAACCCAACCATAGCATTAACATATCAAGTCCCCTTTATCCCATACGCAACAACCCCCTTACTCGGGTTTATGCTTCTGTCACTCAAGCAACCCACTATATGCGAATCATGAACATATTGCAACACCCTACAGCGGGAATCCCTCACGCTTGCGCGACACGGAGGGCACAATAGGACATCACCAAAATTAAACATACAACTCTTACCAATCTAGATCATCAATCAACCCAAAGACAAAGGATATCTACTCAAAACATCATAGGATGATAACACATCCTTGGATCATAATATGTGGCATAAAGCACCATGTTCAAGTAGGGATTACAGCGGGGTGTGGGAGAGTGGACCACGTAAAATAGAGGAGGATGTTGATGATGATGGTGATGTTGATGAAGACGATCACCGCGACGATGATTCCCCTATCGTTGGCACTCCGACGCCACCAAGAGAGAGGAGGAGAGGTTCTCCCCCTTGTGCTTCCTCCTCCATGGCCTCCCCCCTAGATGGGGAGAGGTTCTCCCTCTGGTCTTTCGCCTTCATGGCGATGATGTCCCCTCCGGGATCCTCCTCCATGGCCTCTGGTGATGATGGCCCCCTCCGGCAGGGTGCCAGAAAGGGCCTAGATTGATTTCTCGTGGCTACAGAGGCTTGCGGCGGCGGAACTTCCGATCTAGGTTATTTTCTAGAGGTTTGGGTATTTATAGGAGTGGTTGGCGTCGAGAACAAGTCAGGGGCCCCACGGGAAGTCCACGAGGCACAGGGCCCCGCCCTAGGGGGGTTGGCGCGCCCCCACACTCATGGGGCCCATGGGCCTCCCCTCCGGTAACTCTTTGTTCCAGTTTTTTTTATATTTTCCAGAAAAATTCTCCGTTGATTTTCATCGCATTCCGAGAACTTTTATTTCCACACAAAAACAACACCACGGTAGTTCTGCTGAAAACAGCATCAGTCCGGGTTAGTTCTAATCAAATCATACCAATATCATATAAAACTATTGGAAACATGGCATGAATACTTCATAAATTTTAGATACGTTGGAGACGTATCAGCATCCCCAAGCTTAATTCCTGCTCGTCCTCGAGTAGTTAAATGACAAAAAAAATTATGAAGTGTGAATGCTGGAAAGTGCATAAGTTTGAACAATGATAGTTGCAATCACTTTTTCTAGCATCATTATATATCATAACAGTAGCTCAACTCATATAACTTCTCATGATCAAGTAACAAGCTATTCACATGTTAAATTATAGATCATAAACTTTCTTGAAAACTAACAAACTGTGCTCTTAGTCATCAAACAATTGCAATTCATCTTATTTTCGGGTAGGGTCTATGTAAGAGCTTTGATTCAGCAAACTCCACATACTCAACTATCATTTAATCTTTCACAATTGCTAACACTCATGTGATATTTATGGGTTCAAAGTTTTAATCGGACACAGAGAAAGATAGGGGCTTATAGTTTCACCTCCCAACCTTTTACCTCAAGGGTAATGTCAACAATAATAGTTTATGAAAACCTACATCCAGGTGGATATATATATATATATATATATATATATATATATATATATATATATATATATATATCCGGATCGCTCCAACACATAGTGCTTGCCAAAGTAAAAAGTGTAAAAAGGAAAGGTGACGATCACCATTAATCTTGTATAAGGGTAGAAGATAAAAGTAAAAGATATGCCCTTCGCAGACGGAAGCAGAGGTTGTCATGCGCTTTTATGGTTGGATGCACAGAATCTTAATGCAAAAGAACGTCACTTTATATTGTCGCTTGTGATAAAGACCTTTATTATGCAGTCCGTCGCTTTTATTTCTTCCCTATCACAAGTTCGTATAAAGCTTATTTTCTTTGCACTAATAGATTATACATATTTGGAGAGCAATTTTTATTGCATGCACCGATGAGAACTTACTTGAAGGATCTTACTCAATCCATAAGTAGGTATGGTGGACTCTCATGGCAAAACTAGGTTAAGGAATGTTTGGAAGCACAAGTAGTATCTCTACTTGGTGCAAAGAATTTGGCTAGCATGAGAGGGAAAGGCAAGCTCAACATGTTGGATGATCCAAGACAAGATAACGTTTCGGATATAGGAAAACACAACCCATCAAGTTGTCTTCCTTGTCCAACATCAACTTTTTAGCATGTCATATTTTAATGAGTGCTCACAATTACAAAAGATGTCCAAGACAGTATATTTATATGTGAAATCTCTCTTCCTTCAATATTCTTTCATGAATTTTTCAAGTGACCAATACTGCGCTTGCTAACTTTCAATAAGTTTCTACCTATACATATTATGTGTGAAGTCATTACTCCCCATGTTATAAGCATATGAAACGTATATAAATTCAGATTTATGATATTCAATGCATTCAACCATTTACTTATAGGATATACGTGAAGCACATGAGTAAATGACAAACTACTCCAAAAAGATATAAGTGAAGAACACTGAGTAGTCAAATAATCAACTAGCCATGTGAGGATTGTTTTTCATTCAAGATTTCAGATCCAATGATTTTATTCAAACAGCAAGTAAAATTGAAAATACACTCCAAGCAAAACACATATCATGTGAAGAATAAAAATATAGCTCCGAGTAAGGTATACCGATAGTTTTGAAGATGAAAGAGGGGATGCCTTCCGTGGCATCCCCAAGCTTAGGGTCTTTCCACACGTTATTCTCCTCATATCGATATCTCACCCAAAGCTTGAAAACTTCAATCACACAAAACTTAATGGAACTTCGTGAGATAGATTAGTATGATAAAGAGTAAACCATTCACTTTGGTACTGTAAAAGACAAGGTTCATAATTGTTCTCACACAATGCCTACTGTACCATATCATTTCTACAATTTAAATTGAGAAATATAAGCCATAGAAACTAGAAAACAAGCAAACTATGCAATGAAAACAGAATCTGTCAGAAACAGAACAGTCTGTATAATCTGAACAGCAACCATACTTATGGTACTCCAAAAATTATGAAATAAATTGGTGGACGTGAGGAATTTGTCTATTAATCTTCTGCAAAAATAATCAACTCAAAAGCACTCTTCTGTAAAAAATGACAGCTAATATCGTGAGCGCAAAGTTTCTGATTTTTACAGCAAGATCACATTAGCTTTCACCCAAGTTTTCCCAAAGGTCTTACTAGGCACTTTATTGAAACAAAAGCTATAAAACATGATTACTACATTATCTTAATCATGTAAACACACAAAAACAGTAAGGGTAAATATTGGGTTGTCTCCCAACAAGCGCTTTTCTTTAATGCCTTTTAGCTAGGCATGATGATTTCAATGATGCTCACATAAAAGATAAGAATTGAAACATAAAGAGAGCATCATGAAAAATATGACTGGCACATTTAAATATAACCCATTTCCTATGCCTAGGGATTTTGTGAGCACACAATTTATAGGAACAAGAATCAACTAGCATAGGAAGGCAAAACAAGTATAACTTCAAAACTTTAAGCACATAGAGAGGAAACTTGATATTATTGCAACTCCTACAAGCATGTATTCCTCCCTCATAATAATTTTTGGTAGCATCATGAATGAGTTCAACAATATAACCATCACATAAAGCATTCTTTTCATGATCTACAAGCATAGAAATTTTACTACTCTCCACATAAGCAAAATTGTTCTCATTCGGAATAGTGGGAGCAAACTCAACAAAATAACTGTCATGTGAGGCGTAATGCAATTGGAAATTAAAATCATGATGACAAGTTTCATGGTTAACATTATTATTTATAGCATACATGTCATAACAATAATCATCATAGATAGCAACTTTGTTCTCATAATCAATTGGATCCTCTTCCGAAATAGTGGAATCATTACTAACTAAAGTCGACACTCTTCCAAACCCGCTTTAGATGATAGTATTATTCATACTCCAAAAGATATAGGTGAAGTTCATGGAGCATTCTACAATTAATATAGACTAACCAATATGCAAGCTCTAAATAGATAAGTGAAGCACACGAAGCATTCTATAAAACCATACTCAAAAGATTTAAGTGAAGCACCAAGAGCATTTTATAAGGTCATACTCAAAAGATATAAGTGAAGCACATGAAGCATTCTATAAATAGATGAAGGGCTATCTCATACTAGCATGGTTCTTAAAGAAAAACAAAAACACAAAGGACACAAATCATGTGAACAAAACAAAAACCGAGGTATACCGATTATTGTTGAAGAAGAAAGATGGGATGCCAACCAGGGCATCTCGAAGCTTAGATGCTTGAGTATCCTTGGAATATTTACTTGGGGTGCGTTGGGAATCCCCAATATTGAAATCTTGCCTCTCTTTATTCTTCTCACATTGGTAACTCCTCGTTCTTCAAACACTTCATCCCCAAAAACTTAACAAAAACTTTGTGAGATCTGTTAGTATACTAAAGCAAATCACTACCTTTAGGTACTGTTGCAAACTCATTCCAATTTATATTAGCACTTTATCTACTCTATTCCAAGTTCACCATGGTTAATACCCCCCGGTACTACCCATAGATTCATCAAAATAAGCGAACACCGCATAGAAAACAGAATCTGTCAAAAATGGGACAGTCTGTAGTAATCAAGTTTAGTAAACTTCTGTAACTCCAACAAATTCTAAAAAATATGACAATTTAAACAATTTGTACAGAAGCAATGTGCAAAAAGTTTCAGACCCATTTGACTTTCCAGTAAAAAAATGTAAATTCACGCGCAATAGCCAAAGTTTCTGTTTTTGTACTGCACATAGTAAACAAGCAATCTAATCATCCTAAAACCGAAGCTTGGCACATTATTTTTATAATACAATGGATATATACAAGGGGATAATTATTTTCAGAGAAGCTTCCATGAATTTTTTTACATTGTTTCCATGAGCATGAACACAAGTGTTCAAGGTCGACCCTCACTTCTCCAATGCATAACCTTCCAATCACTTCTCTTATTGAGAAACTTTTTAGGCAAGATAGGGTAGTAATTTTTTTGTATTTTCATTCTTTTAATTTTTTTGTATGTTTCACCCACAACTAAACAGAAACAAAAAGGAAAAACAAAATCTACTTAGTGAAGAAAGCAAACAAGCACACACGAGAATATCAACCCCACGCTATTGCTCCCCGGCAACGGCGCCAGAAAAGAGCTTGATAATCCCCAAGTGCAGGGAATCATCGTAGCAATTCCCAAAGGTGGAAGTGATAAGTATGGAGTGTCGAACCCACAGGGAGCTAAAGGTAAGATCAATATTCTCTCAAGTCCTATCTGCCACTGATACGACTCTACGTACACCGAACGTTTGCTTCCAACTAGAAACGAGAAATAAAACTACGTTGTGGGTATGAAGAGGATAACTTTGCATGATATCGGAGAGCTAAAATATAAAAGTAGGTGCTGTTATCATAAAGTTAGAATATATTACTAAATATTATAAATAGCGAGTGTGGAATAATGATGGGTCGGTGTGCGGAATTATCCTAGGCAATCGTTAAAAAGACCGGTAGTCGTCATTACAATTTCATATGAGGGAGATGCATAAGCTAACATACTTTCTCTTCTTGGATCATATGCACTTATGATTGGAACTCTAGCAAGCATCCGCAACTACTAAAGATCATTAAGGTAAAACCCAACCATAGCATTAACATATCAAGTCCCCTTTATCCCATACGCAACAACCCCCTTACTCGGGTTTATGCTTCTGTCACTCAAGCAACCCACTATAAGCGAATCATGAACATATTGCAACACCCCACAGTGGGAATCCCTCAGGCTTGCACGACACAGGGGGCACAATAGGACAGCACCAAAATAAAACATACAACTCATACCAATCTAGATCATCAATCAACCCAAAGACAAAGGATATCTACTCGAAACATCATAGGATGGCAACACATCATTGGATCATAATATGTAGCATAAAGCACCATGTTCAAGTAGAGATTACAGCGGGGTGCGGGAGAGTGGACCGCGTAAAATAGATGAGGATGGTGATGATGATGGTTATGTTGATGAAGACGATCACCGAGGCGATTATTCCCCTCCCGATGGCACTCCGGCGCCACCGAGAGAGAGGAGTAGAGGTTCTCCCCCTTGTGCTTCCACCTCCATGGCCTCCCCCTAGATGGGGAGAAGTTCTCCCTCTGGTCCTTGGCCTTCATGGCGATGATAGCCCCTCCGGGATCCTCCTACATGGCCTCCGGTGATGATGGCCCCCTCCGGCAGGGTGCCAGAGAGGGCCTAGATTGATTTTTCGTGGCTATAGAGGCTTGCAGCGGCGGAACTTCCGATCTAGGTTATTTTCTAGAGGTTTGGGTATTTATAGGAGAGGTTAGCATCGAGAACAAGTCAGGGGGCCCCACGGGAAGTCCACGAGGCACAGGGGCGCGCCCTAGGGGGGTGGGCGCGCCCCCACCCTCGTGGGGCCCATGGGCCTCCCCTTCGGTAACTCTTTGTTCCAGTATTTTTTATATTTTCCATAAAAATTCTCCGTTGATTTTCATCGCATTCTGAGAACTTTTATTTCTGCACAAAAACAACACCACGGTAGTTCTGCTGAAAACAGTGTCAGTCCGGGTTAGTTCTAATCAAATCATACCAAAATCATATAAAACTATTATAAACATAGCATGAATACTTCATAAATTATAGATACGTTGGAGACGTATCAGATCCCTTCCCGCCTAATATTTGGGAAGAGGACCCGGGCCTCTATAAATAGGACTAGCCACCACCATAGTGGGCATCGGATCTTGGACCAGATCTATTCCACCAAGGCAAGCTCATAAGCTCCCCGAGCTCAAGAACACCTCTCCTCAGGAGGTTGTTCTTCCTTTGTACTTGTTCATCCTCAGCCTACAAGGCAATCCACCACACCACACTGGAGTAGGGTATTACACCACAACGGTGGCCCGAACCAGTATAAACCCTTGTGTCACTTGTTCTTTGGGTTCGGCGAGTTAGGCCTTGAGATCGTTGCGAGAGCGAGCTAGAGAGAGAGAGAGAGAGAGATCTTCGTGCGCACCCGAATGTTCGAACCTCAAGGGTTTGCCGGAACCCATAATCCGACATTTGGCGCGCCAGCTAGGGGTGCGCCGGAGTCCCGCTCTTCCGCCAGCTTCGCCCCTCTATTCGGTCCCCATGGCCGGCGCTGCTCCTCCGGCTGGACCGACGGGCGACCACGACGGTGCCAGGAGGCTTAGGGCCTTCACCCTCGCCCTACAGTGAGTGCAGTGGCACCCTAGTTCAGGCCGGAGATGCCGCCCCGCTTCGACGGCGCGACGGATCCATTGATCTTCCTCCTGGCTTACGAGGAGGCCGTGCTAGAGGCAGGAGGCGATGGCGGGGTCATGGCCCACTGGTTCCCCATGGCCCTCGCTGGCGCGCCGCGTGCCTGGCTGCTCAACCTGCCAGGATCCTCTGTGGCTTCTTGGGAAGTGTCGGACCTCGGGTTCCGGCAAAACCCTTAAGGTTCGAACTCTGGGGTGCGCGCGAAGTTCTTTCCCTCTTACCGATCCACACCCCAGGTCGCTAAGATCTCTCGGACGAACTCGACGAACTCACAACACAAGGGACACAAGATTTATACTGGTTCGGGCCACCGTTGTGGTGTAATACCCTACTTCAGTGTGTGGTGGTGGATTGCCTCTTGGGCTGATGATGAACAGTACAAGGGGAAAAACAACCTCCTGAGGTTGAGGTGTTCTTGTGTTTTGGTGTGCAGCTAAGGACTGGCTCAAGATCAGATGCCTCAACTGTGGTGGCTGGTTCTACTTATAGGGGCCCTGGTCCTCTCCCCAAATATTGAGCGGGAAGGGAGCCAACAACGGCGGCCAATTTGAAGGGGGACAACTAGTACAAGCTATCCTGACAAAAGCGGTCTTCACCTGCAAAGGCTCTGGCGGTGACGCCATCTTGGGCTCCACGGTGACCTCCGTCTTGCCGTCCTCATGGTCCTGTTCTCGTTGCACTGATATGGAAACCTTTGCTTGATGCCTCGGTACACTGCGCCTGCGCTTGCCCCCTTGGCACCAAAGAGGAAACAAGGACGCTGCGTGCGCTAGCCCCGCCTAGCGCCCATCTAATCCTGATCGTCATGGCTCATGCCACAAGAGCCTCGTGAGGTTTGCCCCGCCTTGATATCTCCGCTCCTCGCGAGCCTGCCAGGAGAGGCCGCTCCTGAGGAGGTCCTGCGTCACCGCCCTCGCGAAGCTTGGCCCCTCACGAGGGTCTTGTATGCCTTGTTGATGAAGATGGGCCGTACAGGCCTGCTCGCATAGCCACGCCGTGGGCCGTAGGCAGGCAAGTCTGGGGAGCCCCATTCCCAGAACACCGACAGTAGCCCCCGGACCCAAGGTGCGCTCGGTCTTGGCTTTGCGGCGAAGCCAAGGGCCAAGCGCGTAGCGCCGCGGGCCCCAAAAGCCTGCGGCCTTGGTCGACGCGTGGCGGTTGATTGGACGTGGGCGTCTCCACTTCCCCACGCTGCCTCGGCAACTGCCCCACTTGACAAGTCCCTGCGACATGCAAGGAAAACCATCATTACCTGTGATCATGGAAGGCGCCGGTTGGCCTTCTTTTGCTCTAAATGGGGAGGGAGGCGGAGCCCCCGTCGCCCATCTCTTCCTGGCTTGCTTGCCTCTTTCCTCCTTGCTCCTTTGCTTGCAACAATGGCACCCATCCAAAGGTTTTGCACGGGCGAGAAAGGAAAGGCCGCCCGCGACGATCCGGGGCCGCTCCCGCCGAACAAGAGGTCAGTCCATCGTCGAGACGAAGCGGCGATGGAGGTAGTGACGAGGCCTTGGTGCGAGCGACCTCCTCCAGGGTATCCGCTTCCCTTGTACGCCCGAGCCGAGGGCTCGGGAGGGCGGAGCGACGAGCGGCACCGCCCGCGCCGCGCCCGTCATCGCCGTGCGATGGCGATGCGTGCCATTGCTCCTGGAATCCATGCCGCGGATTCCTCGCACGAGCTTGTGCTATGTGCGCTGTTGCCCCCAAGCTCTTGGATCCGCTTCCTGCGGTTCTTCTCCGACGCGATGCCACCGAGGGGGCCTCTCGAGCTTTGGCTGCAGCATGCCGACTGCAACGCTCCTGCGACCGGAGCAGAGATCGAAGCGGTCCCCACCGGCAAGATCTTCATGACCCGCGGCTGGGGTGAGGTTGCGCGGGTTTGCCATGCGGAAGGCGCCCTCGCGATCCACTTTGAGTACGACGGCGCCTCCACACTCTTCTTCAAGGTCTTCGACACGGAGGGCCGCCACCTGGTGTGTTGCCCTGGAGGGGAGCGCTAGGCTGACGCGCGCTCCGCTCGTGGCTACTCCAGCAGCAGCAGCACCTGGGAGTCTAGCGATTGTCCTGAGCTTTATGAGACTCCGGAGACGAGCGACGATAGCTACGTGCCCCCGAGCTCTCGCCGGGCTCGAAGCAGGGTCGCGGCATCCAGCCGCCGCCACCGCTGATCTGGATGGGGTTGGCGCCGGCCTCCCGTGGCCCACTGTTAATGATGGTGTCCGCCACAGGAGGGTGTAGATAGGATTCCTCTTAGTTCTCGTTTTTGTTCCCTGCGAAGAATCATGAAGTACCCCGTGGGGGTGTGTAAAGGGTCTATAATGTCTTTTGCGTATATATTCCCTGTTATGAAAATTTGCGAACGCTTGTCCTGTTCAGGCTCGGTCTCCCCTTTCCAACCTCGCAATAGCTTGTTGCTCTACGCTGACAGGTCCCGGTCCCCAGGCAGGCTGCAGCCGTCGCTGGTATGCCAGGTCGCGTGCCGTGGTCAAGGCCAGGAGGTGAGCGGCCCGAGGTCCAGTAAGAGCCCCTGAGGCGTGATGCCCAAGAGGTCCCCTTTAGAGCTCAAGCAGCCATGGTAAGGCTAGAAAGGGAGCCGACGTGGCCGCAACAGGGATGCGGCGAGCGCAAGCACCTAGGCTCCAATAACTAGCCAATCTGAACGCGAGACTTATCTTGCCGATTGCGATTCGATTCCTTGTGGTGCACTAGGCCTGCACGCAACCACCCGCAGCGTAGCTAGGTGAGGCCCGTACGGGTCCCCCTTCCAATGCTTTCCTTCGTGCTCTACGTCCTCAGGTCCCGGCCCTCGAGCGAGCTCAGCCGCTGCTGGTATGCCAGGTCGCGATGCCGTGGTCAAGGCCAGGGGGTGAGGGCTGGAGAGCCAGTAAGAGCTCCTGAGTCGCGATGCTCAGGAGCCCCCCTTTTAACGTGCAAGCGGACTACTTGGAAGAGGTGGGAGCTCGCGGTGCCGCCTGGTGGTATCCTCGTGATATTCCTGCAAGCCAGAAAAGGAGAAACACGGTTTTGCCGTTATGCTTGCCAGCCTGCCGCTGGTTGCTTCGTGAGGAGATGAAGGCACCGAGGGCCTGATGAGGTGACATGCACGGGGCGTGCCACGAGCCAGAGCTCGACCGCTCAGGTTTGTCGATGTGGCAGGGACGGACCCAGGCACCAGCGCCGTGCCAGTGTGAGGAGGCCCTGTGGGAAGCGACGACCGAGCAGGTGGTAATCGGGCAGGTGACAATCGCAGGTAGATTAGGCATGGAAGGCAAATCAGCTTGGGTAAATGCAGAAAGATACATGCCACTGGGTTAGGCCCAAGCGGCTTGGGGATGATGCAGCCCGAGGGGCGCCCCCAGCAATGTAAGCTAAAGACATAAGAGAAGGATACACGCCACAGGGACAGACCCACGCGGCCTGGGAATAATGCAGCCCGAGGGGCGCTCCCAGCTAAACGAACTTGGAAAATGTCACCTGGTTCTGTTGACGAAGGAGAGTTGGGGAAGCTGAAGGTACGCGGTGGAGGAATGGCTCCTCACGAGCCACCGGGGCCCTGAGCCTCGGGAGCCTCTGGGGGCTCAGGTAGTTCCCTAAGGACCGTCTCCATCTCTACTAGGACGGCGTGGTGCCTGGCCTCCTGAGCTGCCAGGACATGCCGCAGGTTGCGCTGATAGGATGACGACACGCTCGGCAAGCCGAAGGGCATGCGAACATAGCTGTGTGGTGGACCCTCGCAACAGCCCACGCGCGAAGGCCAGAAAGGCTCCTGAGATGCGGCCCTGTTGAGCCCTGGAACGTCGATGCAGACGTGCAGCCTAGCATCCTCACCTGGATGGGGAGCTGCGCCTCGTGAGCGGCGGTCGCCGCGCATGGCCCTTGCGTCTTGCAGTTCCTGAGTCGTCTTGGTGATGAACTCTTGAGCGGCGGGCGCTCCTTGCCCTATGTTTTCCTGAGGGAAAGGTGCCGCGAAGCATGCCTCCAAGTGGTGCCCAAGTGCCTCCCTCGTGATGTTGGCAAGGTCTGAGGCCCTCCAGAAGAGAGCCCCCGAGCCCCGCCCGAGGAGGGCGCCGGGCGCGCCTTCCTATGCGATGGAGGGAGGCGCCCCTGGAGCGGGCGCTGATCCTGTCGAAGTTCCAGTTACGATGCCATCCTCCTGAGATCCTGCACGGCGTAGCTACTTCTTCTTCTTGGGGAGGGCCTCAGGAGGGCCCTCGCCTTTGCTATCGGGGTCATCGATTGCTGCAACTTGGAAGGCACGCTCGAGGGAGCATACCACATCTCTTTCTTTGCATGGGACCGTGATGATTCCGCCGCTTCCCGGCATCTTGAGGACGTTGTAGCCGTGGTGTGTGACCGCCATGAACTTGGCCAGGGCTGGATACCCAAGGATGGTGTTGTATGGCAGGCGGATGTGCGCGACGTCGAAGTTAACGACCTCGGTGCGGTAGTTCTTGCGTTCCCCGAAGGTGACAGGGAGGTGGACCTACCCTATCGGTATGGTGGAACTATCGGTCACTCCTGAGAAAGGCTTGGTAGGCTGAAGCTATTCATAGGGCACTTGAAGGTTGTCGAACGTGTCGAAGGACAGGACGTTGAGCCCTACGCCGCCGTCGATGAGGGTCTTGGTGACTTGTACGTTGCTGATGACTGGTGAGCAAAGCATCGGGAGGGCGCCAGCGGTGGCTGCGCACTTGAGCTGGTCTGCCGAGTTGAAGGTGATGGCGCACTGGGACCACCTGAGCGGGCGCGTGGCCTCGAGCTTGGGGAGGACTGCATTCACTTCACGAGCAAACTGTTTCAAGATGCGCTGCGAGGTTGGGGCCTGGGCTCCGCCCAAGATGCAGGCGATCGCGCACGGCTCTTGGAAGCCCCTAGCCCCCTCGTCCTGATGGTGGTCGTCGTTCCTTCTTGGCGGTGGCGGCAGTGGGGGAAGACCGGCGTTGCCCTGAGGACGGTCCTCACGAGGCTGGTCTTTCCAGGCGCCCTCGCGAGGATGATCCTCCCAGCGGTCCTCACGTGGCCGGTCGCGCCACTCCTGGCGCGGACCGCGGTAGTCCCAGCGTCCGCTGCCACGTCCTCCTCCTCGACCGTAGCCCCGGTCGCTGCGTTCGGGGCGGCGGCCCAAGCGTCCTTCACAAATGGCTCTGAGCTCTTGACAGTCATTGGTGTTGTGGGTGTTCAGGTTATGGAAGGCGCAGAACCGTCGGCTGTTCTTGGACGACTCGTCTGGTCTCTGCCTCGCTTGGTGTCCGGCTCCGCTGCGAGCACAGCTGCTTCCTTGCACTTCACGTCCTTGGCCTTGGCCTTCTTCTCCTCTGCACCTGCAGCTGGCAGCTCGAGGAGGGAAAGGCGCCCCTCCTCAGCTCTTGCGCACTTGGTTGCCAGGTTGAACAGCTCCTGAGATGTGCACAACTCCTCGTGGATAGCGAGCTCTTCCTTCATCTTGATGTCGCGGACACCATCGGAGAACGCGGAGATGATGGCCTCATCCATCACCTTGGGGATCTTGAGGCGGGTGTTGTTGAAGCGCTGGATGTACTTCTGGAGGGTCTATCCTGGTTTTTGCTTGATGCAGCCCAGGTCACCCACGGCCGGCGGGCGGTCGTGAGTGCCCTGGAAGTTGGCGACGAAGCAGTCGCGCATCTCGTCCCAGGAGGAGATCGAGCCTTGCGGCAGGTTCAGGAGCCAGGAGCGGGCACCATCCTTGAGAGCCATAGGAAACCAGTTCGCCATGACTTTCTCGTCGCCGTTGGCCGCTTCGATGCTCACCTCGTACAGCTGCAGGAACTCCGCGGGGTCGAGGGTGCCATCGTAGCGAGGAGGTAGATCCGGCTTGAACTTGGTTGGCCCCCGCACCTGCCGCAGGGTGGGTGCCAGGGCTCGGAGCCGCCTGGCCCTGTCGTGGATGCTGGCCATCGAAGGCGATGACGGGGCGCCTACCATGCGGGAAGAGCGCAGATCGATGAAAGGGAAGCTTCGGCGCACCCCTACCTGGCGCGCCAAATGTCATATCTCGGGTTCCGGCAAAACCCTTAAGGTTCGAACTCTGGGGTGCGCGCGAAGTTCTTTCCCTCTTACCGATCAACGCCCTAGCTCGCTAAAATCTCGCGGACGAACTCACAACACAAGGGACACAAGATTTATACTAGTTCAGGCCACCGTTCTGGTGTAATACCCTACTCCAGTGTGTGGTGGTGGAATGCCTCTTGGGCTGATGATGAACAGTACAAGGGGGAAAACAGCCTCCTGAGGTTGAGGTGTTCTTGTGTTTTGGTGTGCGGCTAAGGACTGGCTCAAGATCAGATGCCTCTACTGTGGTGGCAGGTTCTACTTATAGGGGCCCTGGTCCTCTCCCCAAATATTGAGCGGGAAGGGAGCCAACAATGGCGGCCAATTTGAAGGGGGACAGCTAGTACAAGCTATCCTGACAAAAGCGGTCTTTGCGTGCAAAGGCTCTGGCGGTGACGCCGTCTTGGGATCCACGGTGACCTCCATCTTGCCATCCTCATGGTCTTGGTCTCGTTGCACTGATATGGAAACCTTTGCTTGACGCCTCGGTACTCCGCGCCTGCGCTTGCCCCCTTGGCACCAAAGAGCAAACAAGGACGCTGCCCGCGCTGGCGCCCGTCTGATCCTGATCGTCATGGCTCACGTCACAAGAGCCTCGTGAGGTTTGCCCCGCCTTGATATCTCCGCTCCTCGCGAGCCTGCCTGGAGAGGCCGCTCCTGAGGAGGTCCTGCCTCGCCCGCCTCGCGAGGCTTGGCCCCTCCTGAGCCGTATAGGTCTGCTCGCATAGCCACGCCGTGGGCCGCAGGCAGGCAAGTCTACGGACCCCCATTCCCAGAACGCCGACAGGAAGAGCTGCGTGGCCTCTTCGTCGCATGCTTCACGGCGCCGGTGCTTATCGCCGTCGCGGCCCTCCTCGGCGGCTCGCAAGCGCCACCCTCGGATCGCCACATCTAGCAGTTCTTCCGTCAGATCGGCGCCGCCTTCGTGCAACGGGGAGCCCCTCCAAGATGGGCGGCGCTCAAGGCCGACCTCAGCTTTAACTCAGGGGATCACCCCGCTGCCACCGCCGGCTCAGGCACGCTCCCAATGCTCTGCACGCCCACCATCTGCCACGTCGCCATGACCAAGACATTCATCGACGGCGGAGCGGGCCTCAACGTGCTCTTCATGGAAGCTTTCGGCTTGCTTCATGTGCCGCACAGCCAGCTCCGTCCCACCAGGCCTTTTTTCCGGAGTCGGTAGCGGATCCACCAGCCCCCTGGGGAAATACGCCTTCCGGACACCTTTGGTACCCTGGACAACTACCGCACCAAGCTCATCAACTTCGACATCGCCCGCATCGGACTCCCGTACAATGCCATCCTCGGGTACCCTGCCTTAGCTCAGTTCATGGCAGCGACCCATCCGGCCTACAACCTCATGAAGATGCCGGGCAGCAGTGGCGTCCTCACCGTGGCTAGAGACACCAATGAGGCTATGATGGCCCTCAAGCTTGCCTTCAGGGCCGCAGCGGCAGCGCACCCGGCCAGTGAAGCTACCCCAAGGGCTAAGGAGGCCGCGCCGGCAAAGAAGAAGCAGCTGTTCACTCAAGATCGGGCCAAAACAAAGCAAGTACCGGTCGAGGAAGATGGATCCTCGGGGGCCACCTTCACCATAGGCGCCAACCTCGACACAGATCAAGAGGAAGCATTGGTGAAGTTCCTGTGCGCGAACAAGGAGGTATTTTCCTGGGAGCCCAAGCAACTGGTGGGGGTCCCCAGGGGGTAATCGAGCATCACTTAAGGGTGTGCCCCAATGTGCGCCCTGTGAAGCAGAAGGCACGGTGATAGTCCACGGAGAAGCAGTCCTTCATCATCCAGGAAACTCGCAAGTTGGAGGCGGCAGGCGTCATTCGCGAGTTCCAATACCTGGAGTGGCTGGTGAACCCCGTCGTCGTGCCAAAGAAAGGCAGGAAGGAACACATGTGTGTCGACTTCACCAACCTCAACAAGGCCTGTCCCCAAGACCCGTTCCCGCTTCCGCACATCAACTAGATCGTCGACTCCACCGCCGAGTGCGACCTGCTATGTTTCCTGGACGCGTTCTCGGGCTACCATCAGATCAAGATGGCGGTGGAGGACGTGGAGAAGACCACCTTCTTGACCCCGTGCGGAGTATACTACTCCACCTGCATGTCGTTCGAGCTGTGCAACGCTGGGGCACCCTTCTAGCGACTGATGCACATCGCCCTAGGCCAGCAGCTGGGGAGGAACGCCGAAGCCTACGTCGACGACGTCGTGGTAAAATCTCGGGAGGCAAGGACCCTCATTCAGGATCTAGAGGCGACCTTCACCAGCCTGGGCCAGGTGGACCTGCGGCTCAACCCAGAGAAGTGTGTATTTGGGGTCCCCTCACGCAAGCTGCTGGGCTTCCTCGTGTCGCACAGGGGGATCGAGGCAAATCCAGAGAAGGTCAAGGCGATAGACGACATGAGCCTACCACAAACTCTCAAGGAAATGCAGAAGCTCGCAGGCTGCGTGACCTCGTTGGGGCACTTCATCTCCAAGCTAGGGGAGCACACCCTGCCGTTCTTCAGGCTGATGAAGAAGAAGGGCCCGTTCGAGTGGACCCCCGAAGCCGACCTGGCGTTCCAAGACCTCAAGAGATACTTGACCAGCCCTCCAGTGATGGTAGCGCCGCGTCCCCTCGAGCCTCTGGTGCTCTATCTGGCTCCCACACCTCACTCCGCCAGTGCAGCGCTGGTGGCTGTACGGGAGGAGCGCCAGGCCAAGAGCCTGCAGAGCAACGTCGCACCCTCGGCAGGGATGGTGCGGCATCAAGATAGCGCCACCGAAGCCACAACGACATCAGCTGATGGTCAGGCCTTGCAAGATGGCGCTCCCGGGCCTGCGGAGGCCCCGATGGGCGACCAGGCTCCTGAGGTCCCCCCACCTCAGGATGCACCACAACCTCCGGAGGACACTGGCCCCATCGACGCTCCCGCACTCGTCGAGCACCCAGTATACTTCATCAGCACAGTATTACGGGACGCAAGAGCACGGTATCCCATGCCGCAGAAGCTCTTACTCGCACTCCTGGTGGCCTCACGCAAGCTATGCCATTATTTACAACACCACCCAATCAAGGTTGTCTCAGCCTACCCCCTGGAGAGGGTGCTCGGGAGCCCCAATGCCGCGGGGAGAGTTGCTGAAAACATTGAACTGCAAGCGTTTCAGTTGGAGTTCAGCACGACCAGGGTCATCAAGGGAGCCGCGCTCGCTGACTTCCTTGCGGAATGGACCGACGCTTCGGAGCCCGAAGCGGGCGAGAGCCGATCCCTCTTGCTAGGAGATGAAGCATCGGATGGCTGGGTCATGTACTTCGATGGTGCTTTCGCACGACAAGGTGCGGGGCTAGCGCTGTGCTCATCTCGCCCACCCAAGACAAGCTATATTACGTCGTGCAGCTCTGCTTCCAGAGGGGTGAGAAGGTCTCCAACAACATCGCGGAATACGAAGGGTTGATCGCCGGCCTCAAGGCCGCCGCAGTCTTGGGGGTGAAGTATCTCACCATCAAGGGTGACTCGCAGCTCCTCGTCAACTTGTCCAACAAGGTATATGGACCGAGTGACGAGCACATGGAGGCGTACCTCGCGGAGGTGCGTAAGATGGAGAAGCAATTCTTAGGCCTAGAGCTACAGCATGTGCCACGCGGCACCAACAAGGAGGCCGACGAGATCGCCAAGAGGGCGTCAAGGCGTCTACCCCAAGAACCTGGTGCCTTCGAAGAGTGACCCTTCAAGCCTTCGGCGACCCCCGCGGCCGTGGAGACTACACCATCTCGAGAGGAACTCCCCCAGCCACCAACCTCGGGAGCCCCCGCTTGCGGTCCGACCTCAGGAGCACGTTTGCTCCTGGCACTCGAGCCTCGGGAGGGGTGCTGGACCGAGGAGTTCAAGGCATACCTGGTGCGAGGGACGCTGCCGGAGAAAGTGGAGGACGCGGAGCGTGTGGCCCGGCAGGCTACGACATATTGCATCCAGGACGGTGAGCTGTACAGAAGATGACCAAATGATGTTTCCTTGCGATGCATCTCCAGGGAGCAAGGGAACGAGGTGCTGGCTGACATACACGGCGGGGACTATAGGCACCACCCGTCATCACGTACCCTGGTCGGCAAGGCGTTCCGCAACGGGTTCTACTGGCCCACGGCACACAACGACGCGACCGAGCTGGTGAGGTCCTGCGAGGCCTGCCAATTCCATGCCAAGCAAATCCACCAGCTTGCCCAGGGCCTCCAGACTATCCCACTTTCATGGCCATTCACGGTCTGGGGGCTGCATATCCTGGGTCCGTTCCGGCGAGCGCCTGGGGGCTATCGCTACCTCTAGGTCGCCATCGACAATTCACCAAATGGGCAGAGGTGGAAGCCGTCCGCACCATCCCAGCCGGGTCGGCAGTTAAGTTCATCAAGGGCCTCGTAAGCTGGTTCGGGGTCCCTAACTGCCTCATCACCAACAACGGCTCATAGATTTGCTACGCTTCGGTGGCACACCCCAGGAGCAATGGCCGAGCTGAGCGCGCCAACGCCGAGGTCTTGAGAGGCCTCAAGACCCGGACCTTCAAGAAGAAGCTTGAAGCCTGCGGCAGGGGCTGGCACAACGAGCTCCAGTCTGTGCTGTGGTCCATCCGCACCATCGCCACCAAGCCAACAGGCGAGACCCCGTTCTTCCTCGTCTACGGAGCAGAAGCGGTTCTCCTTCACGAGGTCAGGCATCGCTCCGCGCGGGTCCTGGCGTTTGATGAGACGCAGCAGGACGCCATGCGGGGGATGGACCTTGTGCTGGGGGAGGAACACCGCCGTGAAGCCTCGCTCCAAGCGGCAAGATACCAGTAGGCGCTGCGATGGTACCACTATCGCAGTGTCCGCTCCAAGACGCTCGAGGTGGGTGATCTCGTCCTGAGGCGGGTGCTCTCCAGGGAAGAGCTGCATAAGCTCTCACCCATGTGGGAGGGCCCGTTTAGCATCGCTCGCGTCTCCAGGCCTGGCGCCGCGCGCCTGGAGACACAGGACGGGATCCCCATCCAGAACGCCTGGAACATCCAGCACCTTCGGAAGTTCTACCCATGAAGCGAGGCCCAGTGCCTGTGAAGGTCTCTTCTCGTGACACTCCCACGTAATAATGAGTGGGGCTGTACACACGCCGGAGTCTCCGGAGTGCCGCCCTCGGGCCTCGGGGGCTCCCTCCCATGTCCTAGTGGCAGCACTTAGCTCCGCGCTGGTGTTAAGACTAGACTAGGTGTCGGACGCGGATGTTCATTTGCTTTCTGTAGTTGGCGTGCCCCTTTTTTTCTTTTAATGAAATTTGAGGTTTTGGTGTTTCTCGATGGTTTGGTTGAACCCCCTCTTCTCTCTGATTCTTCCCTCGATTCTTTGTTTTGCGCCTGGGAGGGCGGCAGTTGCCAGACGCCCTCCCTCTTGCGCCTCGCGAGGGGGCTGGATAGGCACACGCGCATGCGCACTCCCCTGGTCTCCGCGAGGCGCCCTCGTTTGGGCTTGTGATCGACACATCCCTTTCTAGTCCGTGCCCCACGGGTACCGCGATGTGGAGCATTTGGCCATGACCAGCCCATGCCTGAGGCCTCGCGCGAGAAGGGATAAGGATTTCTTAACGAATTTTTGCAGCTTCGCGATATCGCCCGAATCAGCAGCGGGGAAACCTCACCAGGTGCCCAGAGGCGCGCACCCTCATGAGGTCAAAGCTACCCCGGATGCATAGAGCTAAGTTACCCCTCTAAACCTGTATAAGGCACTGATCTCACGACACAACCCGGAAACAATAAACACGCCACAAAAGCAACATAATCACCATGGTCCATCACACGCCCCCGCAGGGCCCATACTCGTTTCTGACAATGCAGGAGGAAAGGGAAGGAAAGGACAAGCAAAAGTGGCTCCCACAACGCGGCTGCTCACGAGGATCAGCCCCTCGGACTCAGACGGAGACCTCCTCGCGCTTCACTGGGGCGCGGCAACGGGACGATCCGCCACCGTCCTCGAAGTGAGCCCGACGACGTGGCGGCTGGTCGAAGCCGCTGCTGCTGGGGATTCCACCGGAGGAGGAGCCGTCGTCGCCGGACGAGCCGTGGTCCTCGTCAAGGGAGAGTTCACCCTCGTCCTCGTCACAGCCGTCGCCAAGGCCGAGCACTTCTTCACCGTCGTTTTCTTCAGGGCAGCATCCAGTGCAGCGACCGTCTTCCCTGAACACCCTCACGAAGAGGGTCGCTGCGCCGTCATACTTGAAGTGGAGGGGGCACCGCCTGGTTGGGCCACGCGCGTGGGAGAATGTGTTCCAGCCACGGGCCAGGGCTACGTTGCCTGCAACGGAGACCTCCACCGCGACCCATGAAGCCTTGCTACAGCAGCCGTTGGCCTGCAGCTAGAGGCCGCCAGGACCGGGGGCCGGCAGCTCGCGAGCAAAGGAGCGCGGAAGCTGAAGCCAGGTGCCGGTCGGGTTCTCCGACCACACGATGAACTCCGGCAGCACCTCCGCTGAGTGGGAGCGTGGCCGGGGAGGCCGAGCGACAATGGCGCGCCTCCCTTCATTGACGGGGCTGGCACGACCTAGGCGGCTCCCGCCGCGTGAAGAGGTGCCACCGCGGTCACCAACGACGGCGCCGGACCCCGAGGAAGTTCGCCCACGCCCACGAGGGACCACAGCGGGGGTTGCGGCATGCTTGCGGGGGCGACCATGCCCCCTCTTAGGTGGTGGCGAGCCAGGCCCCTCCTGGAGAGCTTTCCCCTTCTCGGCGGCCGAGAACCTTTTCACTGGCGCCATGAGTGTCGCGGCAAGGAGGAGGAAGAAGAAGCTGGCAGAATGGAGGAAGAGATGAGCAACGGGGGCTCTGCCCCTCTCCTCATTTATAGCAAGAGGAGGCCAACCGCCGGCCTCCATGATCACAGGTAATGATGGTTTTTCTGCATGCAGCAGGGACTCGTCAGGTCGGGCAGTTGCCGAGGCAGCATGGGGAAGCGGAGACGCCCACGTCATGTCGATCGCCACGCGTCAATCAAGGCCGCAGGCTATTGGGGCCCGCGGCGCTCCGCACTTGACCTTTGGCTTTGTCTCGAAGCCAAGTTCGAGCGCGCCTTGGGCCCGGGGGCTACTGTCGGTGTCCTGGGAATGGGGTTACCCAGACTTGCCTGCCTGTGGCCCAGGGCGTGGCTCCACCAGCGGCCTGGTATGGCCCATCTTCATCAACAACCACTCAAGAC
Organism: Triticum aestivum; assembly: GCF_018294505.1. Classification (NCBI taxonomy): domain Eukaryota; kingdom Viridiplantae; phylum Streptophyta; class Magnoliopsida; order Poales; family Poaceae; genus Triticum; species Triticum aestivum. Next base: position 318,962,726 of record NC_057814.1, on the reverse strand, counting down.
CCTCGCGAGGGGCCAAGCCTCATGAGGCGGACGATGCAAGACCTCCTCAGGGGCGGCCTCCCTAGGCTGGCTCCCGAGGAGCGGAGATATCTATGCAAGGGGCACCTTGCGAGGTTCGCGTGATGTGAGCCATGACGACCAAGGCCAGGTGGGCGCCCGCGGGTGCAGTGTACTGGTTGCCTCTTTGGTGCTAAAGGGGAAAGCGCGGGCGAGGAGTCTCGACGCATCAGGCAAAGGTTTCCATATTGGTGCAATGAGACTGAGAACAGCAGGACAGCAGGACGGAGGTCGTCACGGAGCCCACGACGGCGTCACCACTGGAGTCTTTGGCAGGCAAAGACCACCTTTTGTCAGGATAACTTGTACTAGTTGTCCCCCTTCAAATTGGCCGTTGTGGGGTCCTGATAATCCCCAAGTGCAGGGAATCATCATAGCAATTCCCAAAGGTGGAAGTGATAAGTATGGAGTGTCGAACCCACAAGGAGCTAAAGGTAAGATCAATATTCTCTCAAGTCCTATCTGCCACTGATACGACTCTACGTACACCGAACGTTTGCTTCCAACTAGAAACGAGAAATAAAACTACATTGTGGGTATGAAGAGGATAACTTTGCATGGTATTGGAGAGCTAAAATATAAAAGTAGGTGCTGTTATCATAAAGTTAGAATATATTACTAAATATTATAAATAGTGAGTGTGGGATAATGATGGGTCGGTGTGCGAAATTATCCTAGGCAATCGTTAAAAAGACCGGTAGTCATCATTGCAATTTCATATGAGGGAGAGGCATAAGCTAACATACTTTCTCTATAAATAGGACTAGCCACCACCACAGTGGGCATCGGATCTTGGACCGGATCCATTCCACCAAGGCTAGCTCATAAGCTCCCCGAGCTCAAGAACACCTCTCCCCAGGAGGTTGTTCTTCCCTTGTACTTGTTCATCCTCAGCCTACAAGGCAATCCACCACACCACACTGGAGTAGGGTATTACACCACAATGGTGGCCCGAACCATTATAAACCATTGTGTCACTTGTTCTTTTGGTTCGGCGAGTTAGGCCTTGAGATCGTTGCGAGAGCAAGCTAGAGAGAGAGAGAGATCTTCGTGCACACTCCAGTGTTCGAACCTCAAGGGTTTGCCGGAACCCGTAATCTGACACCAGCCTCCACCGGCTAATGTTCAACGAGCCCTCCACACGGGGTCCTGCTCAACCAGCCCTCCACGGGGTCCTGTTCATCCAGCCCCAACCGGCTCAGGTGTGTGGCAACCTCATCTCGATCGGGGTCCTGTTCATCTAGCGGCAACGACCTCTACTACCACGGGGTCATGTTCACCCAACCCTCACCAGGAACTGTTCATCCAACCCCCAACAACGCTCACTGTTCACTAAGAGGCACCAGGTTCGATCGGCTTTAGTTAGCAGCAGTAGCAAAGGAATCGCTCGATCGGGTTTAGTTTACAGCCAGGGATCGATCAGTCGCTCGGGTTCAGTAACGCGCAGCCAGTGCAATCGCTCGGGATCAGTAGGCAAACACCTCGCTCGGGTTCAGTTAGAGCCCAACGCCTCGCACACACGCGCGTACGTGTACGAGATAAATGCATAATTCCTCCATGCATCGCTCGTCCCCGACCACCCACCGTAACTGGGAACTCCCCGATATATTCCTCGCCCTCGCTTATACCACGGTTTTTTCCGTCATGGACGGCCCAAAGAATGTCATGCAACTGCGTCTCCGGCCCGCCCAGGATGAAAAGCCCGTTTTCTGTCATGATTTTTTGTGATAGAAGTAGGAGCCCACCACATTTATGATGATACCGGGTTTTTTCACAATTATCTTCATAGAAGTGTCATAAGCATGACAGGAAAAAATCGTTCGGCCCAAAATGTCACATATGTATCTTTTTTTTGTAGTGGTATTAAGTTCATGTTGAAATAGAGTAATGCAATAAGAATAATGACACGATGTAGGCAAGATATATTCATGTAGGAATGGCACCCATCTTGTTATCCTTAATAGCAACGATACATGCGTGCCTTGCTGCCCCTTTTGTCACTGGGAGAGGACACCGCAAGATCGAACCCATCACAAAGCACCTCTTCCCATGGCAAGAAAAATTGATCTAGTCGGCCTAACTAAACCAAAGATACGTAGAAGAAATGTGAGTCTACAAATAATCATGCATATTAGAGATCAAAGAAGACTCAAATAATATTCATGCATAAAAATCTGATCATAAACTCGAACTTCGTCAGATCCCAACAAACACACCACAAAAAGTCATTACATCAAATAGATCTCCAAGAGACCATTGTACTGAGAATCAAAAAGAGAGAAGCCATATAGATACTTCCTATGGATCCGTAGGTCTATGGTGAACTACTCACGCATCATCGGAGGAGCACCAATGAGGAAGATGTACCCCTCCGTGATCGTGTTCCCCTCCGGCACTCTAGATTGGATCTCGTGGTTCCGGAACTTGTGGCCGCTGGAATTGTGTTTCGTCAACTCCCCTAGGGTTTCTAGAATATTTGGGTATTTATGGAGCTGAGAAGCGGTGCAGGGGACACCCGTGGGCCCCACAACCCATCAGGGCGCGCCCTGATGTCTTGTGGGCCCCACGGGCCTCCCCCCAGGTGCTTCCTTGGCTCCCAAGTTGTCTTTTGGTCCAAAAATCTCCAAAAAGTTTCCTTGCATTTGGCACGTTTGGTAGGTATATTCTGCGAAGTAAAAAACAAGCAAAAATAGCAACTGCCACTTGGCACTATGTCAATACGTTAGTCCCAAAAAATGAAATAAAGTTGCTATAAAATGATTGTAAAACATCCAACAATGATAACATAACAGCGTGGAACAATAAAAAATATAGATACATTAGAGACGTATCATCATGGTATAGGCTACGCGATGATATTGGAGCTTGGAGTTGGAATCGATTGAAATTGGAATTTCACCAAAAGTTTTATCCTATGCATCTAGTTCATCGTGATTGGAATTATATATATAATTTTTGGCCACGTGAAGGAGAAAGTATCGCTCTAGCTTGGGGGAGGCTTAAGTCAATGTTATATTCATGCCGCAATCATGAGCTCTCAACAGAAATTATTATTCAGAATTTCTATGCTCGGCTTTCTCGTAATGATCAATCCATTCTCGATACTTCTTGTAATGGTTCTTTTATGAAGAAGACTATTGAATTCAGGTGGGATCTTTTAGAAAGAATTAAATGCAACTCTAAAGATTAGGAACTCGACGAAGGTAAAGAGTCAGGTATTAAGCTTGAGTTTGATTGTGTTAAATCTTTTATGAATACCGATGCTTTTCACAAGTTTATCACTAAATATGGACTTGACTCTGAGATCGTAGCCTCTTTTTGTGAATCATTTGCTACGAATGTTGATCTCCCTAAGGAGAAGTGGTTTGAATATCATCCCCCTATTAAATAAGAATTTAAGGAACCGGTTATAGTTAAAGATGAAACTATCATTTACAATGTTAATCCAATAGTTCCTACTGCTTATATTCAAAAACCACCTTTCCTTGTTAGGATAAAGGAACATGCTAAGGTGTCAACAGTGGCTCGCAAAAGTAATATTAAAGCACCTAAACCCTCTGAACAAATTAAAGTAGAACCTAGTGTTGCTATGGTTAAAGATCTCTTGGTCAAAAATATTGATGGGCATGTTATTTACTTCTGTGATGAAGCTGCTAGAATTGCCAAACCCGACAATAAAGATAAGAACAAGCCTATTGTTGACATGCCTCTTGTCTCAGTTAAAATAGGAGATCATTGCTATCATGGTTTATGTGATTTGGGTGCTAGTGTGAAATATATTCCTTTTACCTTATACCAAGAAATTATGAATGATATAGCACCCGCTGAAATAGAAGAGATAGATGTCACTATTAAACTCGCTAATAGAGATACCATCATACCACTTGGGATTGTTAGAGATGTTGAACTCTTATGTGGGAAAATCAAACACCCTACTTATTTTCTAGTTCCTGGTTCCCCACACGATGATTTTTGTCCCATAATTTTTTGTAGGCCTTTCTTGAACACTGTCAATGCTAAGATAGATTGCCGTAAAGAAACAGTCAGTGTCAATTTTGGTTATGTGTCTCATGAATTTAATTTCTCTAAGTTTCATAGACAACCTCATGATAAAGAATTACCTACTAAGGATGAAGTAATTGGTCTTGCTTCTGTTGCTGTACCTCCTACTGATCCACTAGAACAATATTTGCTAGACAATGAAAATGATATGCACTTTCGTGAAAGAAATGAAATAGATAAAATATTCTTTGAACAACAACCTATCCTTGAACACAATTTGCCTATTGAAAATATAGGAGGTCCTCCTCCACCTAAAGGTGATCATGTGTTTAAATTAAAGCAATTTCCTGACACTCTAAAGAATGCTTATCTTGATGAGAAAAATATATATCCTGTTATTATTAGTGCTAACCTTCCAGAACATGAAGAAGAGATATTATTAAAAATTCTGAGGAAGCACCATGCCGCTATTGGATATACTCTTGATGATCTTAAGGGCATTAGTCCCACTCTTTGTCAGCACAAGATTAATATGGAGCCCGATTCTAAACCCATTGTTGATCATCAACGACGTTTGAATCCTAAGATGAAAGAAGTGGTAAAGAACTGAAATACCAAAACTTCTGGAAGCAGGTATAATCTTTCTGATAGCTGATAGTAGACGGGTAAGTCCTGTTCATTGTGTCCCTAAGAAAGGAGGTATTACTATTGTTCCTAATAGTAAAAATGAAATTATCCAACAAAGAATAGTGATTGGTTATAGAATGGTAATTGATTATAGAAAATTAAACAAAGCTACTAGAAAAGATCATTACCCGCTGCCTTTTGTTGATCAAATGCTAGAAATATTGTCAAAGCACACACACTTTTGATTTCTTGATGGATATTCTGGTTCTCTCAAATACCTGTTTCACAACCTGATGAAGAGAAAACCACCTTTACTTGCCCTTTTTGAAATTATGCTTATAGACATATGCCCTTTGGTTTACGTAATGCACCTGCTACCTTTCAAAGATGTATGACTATTATATTCTCGGACTTTTGTGAAAAGATTGTTGAGGTTTTCATTGATGATTTCTCTGTTTACGGAACTTCTTTTGACGATTGCTTAAGCAACCTTGACTGAGTTTTGCGGAGATGTGAACAAACTAATTGTGTCTTGAATTGGGAGAAGTGGCACTTCATGGTGAATGAAGGTATTGTCTTGGGGCATAAAATTTCAGAGCGAGGTATTGAGGTGGATAAAGCTAAAGTTGATGCAATTCAGAAAATGCCATGTTCTAAAGACATTAAAGGTATTTTTAGTTTCCTGGGTCATGCTGGTTTCTATAGGAGGTTTATTAAATATTTCTCTAATATTTCTAGGCCTCTTACTAATCTTTTGCAGAAGGATGTTTCATTTGTTTTTTATGATGATTGTGTAGAAGCCTTTAAACACTTAAGAAAGCCTTAACTTCTGAACCTATTATTCAACCACCTGATTGGAACTTGCCTTTTGGAATTATGTGTAATGCTAGTGATTTTGCTTTCGGTGCTGTTCTAGGACAAAGAGTTGACAAGAAATTAAATGTTATCCATTATGCTAGTAAAACTCTAGACTGTGCCAAAAGAAATTATGCTACTACTGAGAAAGAATTTTTAGTAGTTGTGTTTGCTTGTGATAAGTTCATATCTTACATTGTTGATTCCAAAGTAATCATTCACACCGATCATGCTGCTATAAAATATCTTATGGAAAATAAAGATGCTAAACCTAGACTCATTAGGTGGGTTCTCTTGCTACAAGAATTTGACTTGCATATTACTGATAGGAAAGGAGGTGAGAACCCCGTAGCTGATAACTTGTCTAGGTTAGAAAATATTCTTGATGACCCACTACCTATTGATGACAGCAGCTTTCCTGATGAACAACTAGCTGTAGTAGATGCTTCTCATAATAAACCTTGGTATGATGACTATGTTAATTATATCGTTGCTAAATTTATACCACCTAGTCTCACATACCAACAAAAGAAAAAATCTTCTATGACTTAAGACATTACTTTTGGGATGACCCACATCTTTATAAAGAAGGAGTATATGGTATTATTAGACGTTCTATACCTGAGCATGAACTGGAACAAATCCTACGGAAATGTCACTCTGAAGCTTATGGAGGGCATCATGCGGGAGATAGAACTACGCACAAGGTATTACAATCTGGTTTTTATTGGCCTACTCTTTTCAAAGATGTCCGTAAGTTTGTCTTATCTTGTGATGAAGGCCAAAGAATTGGTAATATTGGTAAGCGTCAGGAAATGCCTATGAATTATTCACTTGTTATTGAACAATTTGATGTTTGGGGCTTTGATTATATGGGACTTTTTTCTTCCTCTAATGGGTATACACATATTCTGTTGATTATGTCACTAAGTGGGTAGAAGCTATTCCAACTAGCAGTGTTGATCATAACACCTCCATTAAAATGCTTGAAGAAGTTATCTTCCCAAGGTTTGGAGTCCCTAGATATTTAATGACTGATGTTGGTTCACATTTTATTCATGGTGCTTTCCGCAAATTGCTTGCTAAATATGATGTCAACCATAGAATTGCATCACCCTATAATCATCAATCTAGTGGTCAAGTTGAACTTAGAAATAGAGAAATAAGATTAATATTACAAAAAATTGTCAATAGGACCCGAAAGAATTGGTTTAAGAAACTTGATGATGCACTTTGGGCCTATAGAACAGCTTATAAAAATCCTATGGGCATGTCTCCATATAGAATGGTTTATGGAAAAGCTTGTCATTTGCCTCTTGAGTTAGAACATAAAGCATATTGGGCAATTAAAGAACTCAATTATGACTTCAAACTTGCCGGTGCAAAGAGGTTATTTGGTATTAGCTCACTAGATGAATGGAGAACCCAAGCTTATGAAAATGCCAAACTATTCAAAGAAAAAGTTAAAAGATGGCACGACAAAGAATCCAAAAGCGGGAATTCAAAGTTGGTGAATATGTTCTACTATACAATTCTCGTTTTAGATTTTTTGCAAGAAAACTTCTCTCCAAATGGGAAGGACCATACATCATCGAAGAAGTTCATCGGTCTGGATCTATCAAGATTAATAATGTCGAAGGAACCAATCCGAAGGTGGTCATTGGACAAAGAATTAAGCACTATATTTCAGGTACGCCTGTTAATGTTGAAACTAACATTATCCAAACCATGACACCGGAGGATCACATAAAAGAAACCATCCAGAACACTCCAGAACCATGAAAAGGAAGAGGTATGTGATACAGTAAGTAAACAGACTCCAAAAAATCCGCAAAAATATTTTCTGTCAGTTTTGGAATATTAGAAAAAATAAAAAATAATAAGAAACAACCGGGAAGGCAACCCAGGTGCCCACAAGGCACCATGGCGCGTCTGCCCCACCTAGCGCACCCTGGTGGGTAGTGGGCCCCTCGGGCACCTCCCTGACTCTGTTTTCCTTTCGTATACTTGTTTCCCAAGATAAAAATTCTTTATATATACCCCCGGATGATTTGACCACCGTATCACGGAGAAATCTTATGTTCTTGTTTCGTGCTATTTTTCTGGCAGATCTGAAAATATGTCGTCTCAAGATTCAGGGGGAGAGAGTTATGTCGCTGATTATGTCGGTGCAACAAACCCTAGGTTTGTTGCCCAGACTGTGCCCAGGCACGAGAGCAGGATTACGACACCAGGATCGGAGTGGAGCACAAGGAATCAGTTCTTCAAAGGACCAACATGCAACACCAGAAGACCAAAACTAGCCAGAGAAGTAGGATACTGCTAAGGGAAAAACCTCCCTTGTCGGGCAGGCGAGCCAGGCAAGGGCAGGATCACCCCCGAAAGCAAGCCTCCAAGCCACCCCGGCAGGGCCTGCCGGGACTCGCGGAGGCCAAACCACCTCACCACACCACCTCACCACGACGCACGTCGTCGATCGGTGCGGTGTAGAGCTCCAAGATAACTAAGTGGCTGTTATTCGCCACATGGCAGCCACTTTCTACAGGGAATACCAACAGGCGACACCCGTCCTGCGATGTGTCGAGCGAGCAGGTGCGAAGCTGGCAAAACAGCCCATCAATGACTGCCGGGCAAGCTACGATGTGACATAAAGCGGCGCATTTAATGCGCTCTGTCAGCCCATAGAGTTAGGTATGGTAGCACTGTTTGCTATCTTATCAGTGCATAATGACTGATTTGCCAATTTGGTTACTCATTTTTCTATAAAAGGAGGCCCAAGGCAACCATAGAAAGGGTTAGCGAATCCACCCCCTCACAGATTCATACGCGCGTAGCCGTTCTGCCCCGAGGCAACCCTGTCGGGCAAGCGTGTTGCGTTCACCACCATTTTTCCACCATTAATCCACCAAAGCAGGAGTAGGGTTTTATGCCTCGCGGCAGCCTGAACCTGGGTAAAGATTGCCTGCATGATCCCTGCAATGCTGCTCGACGCCCTCTGCTCTTTGTGCAACGTGCCATCCCCCCGCCGAACCAGCAAGGGACTCTTGGTCCCATAGGTGGCCGTGGTTTCCCACAACATCTTTGGCGCGCCAGGTAGGGGGATCCCCTGCGCGAACCTGAAGGCATGAGTAGTGCGTCATCTTCATCGCCATCTTCGTCATCTTGCGGCTCCATCGACCATGGCACCCAAGAAGAAGCCCGGTGCTTCAGCTCACCCGTCCACCTCAAAGGCTCCGCTGCCCGCAGCAACCAATGTCGCGGGGCCCGTGGAGGCGCACGAGGATGTGGACGCCGCAGGGGACGTGGTCGACGCAGGCGGCATCATCACCACCTCCCCCGCAGCTAAAACGGAAGCGGGAGGCACCAGAGGAGAGCAACATCTGCATCATTCCAGTGGCCATACGACGTACGAGTGAAGGGGCTATTCCATCTGCCCCTCTTCCCCTCGCTGAAGGGCACAACCACAGTGGTGGCACCTGGATTGGGGCGAATCGCCACCCTCCGGCCGCCCCCACCATGGGTGCGACCGCAGGGCGCGCGCCTACCCCGGGACAGGCTGACCCAACCGTTGCGCCCAATGGAGCGACTGGCCCCCAAACGCCTTCGCCGTGGCACCATGCCCTCCAAGTGGCTGGCTCGCAACAGCGAGGGCGCGACATCGTTGCCGCCGACACTGTCAAGAACCGGGCGACTGTGCAGTCTACATCATCATCACCAGTGCCGAGCACCGCAACGGAGGCCATGGCACGGGCCCAGCTGCTGTTGAGGTTTCCCCCGATGGCCGATCAGATGGATGAATGGAGAGCCACCATTCACAGTCTGATTGGCTTCCTCGAGGCTGGGGTCTCACAGCGAGCTGGTCCGTCGCTGCCTCCCCAAGCGACGACAACGGCTCGCGCTGCTGGCCATACGGAAGGGGCCACCCCCACGGTGCAATCCTCACTACGGCAGCCAGGGCGGGCACGGCAGAATCAAGAGCACGACGATGTTTCGATGGCCTCTTCCGACCCTCGAGCATGTCCAGGCCTACGGCGAGCCCCGGAGGACAGGCAGAGTGGAGACGCACCCATCGTCATCGAGCAGCGCTGCGACGAGCGCCTCCAGCCCAATGGTTGCGATGGTCCCAGTGTCGACGAGCCTGCGCTTGAGGACAGCGGGTACCTGCCTTTCCAGGTTGGGTGCCCTGCCTTTACTCGTGAGCTGCGGCAAGTCCGTTGGCCATCCGCTCGTACCTTCAAGCTAGAGATACCAGAGAAGTATGATGGGAGGCAGAACCTGGCAGAATTCCTGAGCATCTACACCATCGCTGTTCAGGGTGCCGGGGGAGGAGATGAGAAGGTGTTTGCCAACTACTTCCCTTTGGAACTCATGTCCAATGTGAGGTCTTGGCTGATGCACCTGCTGGAGAACTCCATTTCCTCATGGGCTGACCTATGCCATGAGTTCATTGGCGCCTTCACAGGCGGCCATCAAGAACCAAGACGGCCCAGCGACTTGCAGCTTCTCTAATAGAAAGAAGGAGAAACCCTCTGCAAGTATTTATAGAGATTCAGCAGAGTCCACGGGAATATCCCTAATATCCATCCATCGGCTGTGATAGCTGCCTTCCAGTTCAATGTGCGCAACCGCATGATATGTTGCAAGATGACTGTACGGTTTCCCAAGAGTGTGAAGGAGCTTTACACCTTGGTGGACAAGTGTGCATGGATGGAGGAGGGAAGGAAACTCCCTAGAGAGGAAGATTGCATCGCCCTCGACTTAGAGGACGACGATGAATCCACCAGTCAGAAGAAGAGGAGCAAGAAGCGCAACAAGAGGCGCAAAGAGAAGGCAGTGATGACCATCGAGGGATCGAGCATGCTTAGTACCGGCCAGAAGGCCAGGGCCGAAGCCCCCGGTAAGGAAGCTGCCGCGTGCGCTGACTGCCGGGAGGCTGCGGCTGCCGAGAAGGCTGGGAAAGGCGATGGGCCGTACTGCAAGATCCATCAGACCAAAGCCCACAATCTCCAAGAGTGTCATCAGGTCGAGCAGCTAGTCAAGAGGCAAAGAGCTGAGTATGAGAAGCGCGACAAGGAAACATGTCAGAATGGTACTGGCGGTAAGGGCCGGGGCGGTGAAGCGAATCGTCCAGGCAAGGCTTTTCGGAACCAGGGGAAACCCGCTAGGGGCTGAGAAAAGGAAGTTTGCAATGATGAGAGTGATGGAGGGGATGAAGAGGAAACTAGTGAGCAGGAGTTCCAAAAGGCCACCGACGCCCTGTGCATTGGTGGGGGTGCGTCTTTGCACTCCTCTCACTGCCAACTCAAACAGTGGGCGCGTGAGGCCAATGCCGTGGAGCTGGCAGCAGAGTCTCAGAAGCCGCTCAAATGGTCACGCACGCCCATCGTCTTTGACAAAGATGACCATCCTGAACGCACCACTGCGGTAGGATGTTTGCCATTGTTGGTCTCTCCAACAATTCACAACCTCAAGGTCACAAAGATGTTGGTTGACGGTGGGGCTGGGTTGAATCTAATTTCCCCAAAGGTTGTCAGCAAACTTCAGATAGCAGAGGAAGAGCTAAAGGTCATAGGCACATTTCAAGGAATTAATCCCGGCCGGAGTCATCCTAAGGGAAATATCACGTTGCCAGTGACATTTGGGGGAGAACTGAACTATCGGACTGAGAAGTTTTTGTTTGATGCGGTCGACCTCCCCCTGCCATACAATGGGATCCTTGGACGGCCAGCTCTGGCAAAATTCATGGCGGCATATCACTATGCATAAAACACCATGAAGATGCCAGGGCCGGTAGGAGTCATTTGCATCCCATCACACGACAAGGACGCATTCATTTCTGTGGATACGATCTACCGGGACGAAGTCGCGGGAGAGGCCGTGGCAGCGGCAGTTCTCGCCAAGGAAAACAAAGGAAACAAGAAGGATAGCAGGGACACAGGCAAGGAATCTGTGAAGCGTACCTCTTCGGAGTGCGTTGCGCCTATTGATGATTTGCCGAAAAGTTCCAACAACAAGAGATCTAAGGTTGCTGCACCACATGTAAAGAAGGTCCCGGCAGGGCTGCCTGGCGTTGATGGTACCTTCACTATTAGCGCCACCCTTGATGACAAATAGGAAAGCGTGCTCGTTGCCTTCCTGCAGGCGAATATCAATGTGTTTGCTTGGCAACCATCTAATATCCCCAGTGTTCCCAGGGAGGTAATCGAGCACCACCTTGCCGCCTACCCACATGCCCGACCCGTCATGTCGAAGGTTCGGAAGCAGGCCTTGGAGAGGCAGCAGTTCATTGCAGAAGAGATCAAGAAGCTTGAAGCAACTAGTCTCGTAAGAGGAGTACTGCATTCAACATGGTTAGCAAACCCAGTGGTCGTGCGCAAGGCTAACGGGAAATGGAGGCTTTGCATAGATTTCACAGATCTCAACAAGGCATGCCCAAAGGACCCATTTCCCTTGTCGTGCATCGACCAGATTGTGGACTCCAGTTTAGGTTGGTATTTGCTCTCCTTTTTGGATGCATACTCTGGGTATCATCAGATCTTCATGTCCAAGGAAGACGAAGAGAAGACCTCATTCATCACCCCATGTGGTACGTACTGCTTTGTGTGCATGCCTTTCGGGTTAAAAAGTGTCGGGTCCACTTTTGCAAGAGCAGCCCAGATTGGTTTTGAACCACAGTTGCACAGAAACATTGAAGCTTATATGGATGATATTGTGGCCAAAACCAAGGACAGATCAACCCTCATCCGAGATTTGGAGGAGACATTTGCTAATTTGCGCAAGACCAACTTGAAGCTCAGTCCAGAGAAGTGTGTGTTTGGTGTTCCCTCCGACAAGCTACTTGGGTTCTTCGTGTCCCATCGGGGGATCGAAGCCAACCTCGACAAGATCAAGGCTATCAAGCAGATACAGGCACCCAAGATAGTCAAGGATGTGAAGCGTCTGACAGGGTTCGTTGCCGCACTTAGCAAATTCATCTCCAAGTCTGTCGAGCGCTCCCTACCATTCTTCAAAATTTTGAAAAAGGCAGGGCCCATGAAGCGGACCCCGGAAGCAAAGACATCTTTACAAGATTTGAAGGCCTACTTGTCCTCTATACGCACTTTGGTTGCCGGCGTCCTTGGAACGGGGTCCCCAGACTTGCCTGCCTGCAGCCCTCGGCGTGGCTCCACCAGCGGCCCTGTACGGCCCATCTTTGCCAGCAAACACTCAAGACCCTCACGAGGGGCCAAGCCTCGCGAGGCGGACGATGCAAGACCTCCCCGAGGACAGCCTCACCAGGCTGGCTCGCGAGGGCCGGAGAGATCAAGGCAAGGGGCACCTCGCAAGGTTCCTATGACGTAAGCCATGATGACCGGGGCCAGGCGGGCACCAGTGCGGAGTGTCCCCGTTTCCTCTTTGGTGCTAAAGAGGCAAATGCAGGCGCGGAGTCTCGATGCAACTGTCGGATTTCGGGTTCTGGCAATACCCTTGAGGTTCGAACACTGGGGTGCGCACGAAGAGCTCTCCCCCCAAGCTCTCGCACTCCACGATCTCACGGACTAGCTCGCCGAACCCAAAGAGCATGAGGACACAAGATTTATACTGGTTCGGGCCACCATTGCAGTGTAATACCCTACTCCAGTGTGGTGGTGGTGGATTGCCTCTTGGGCTGACGATGAACGGTACAAGGGAAGAACAGCCTCCTAAGGAGAGGTGTTCTTGTGCTCGGTGAACTTGTGGGTGTGAGGATGGAAGATGGAACCGATCCCCTCCTACTGTAGTGGCTAGTCCTATTTATAGAGGCCCTGGTCCTCTTCCCAAATATTGAGCGGGAAGGGATGCCACAACGGCCATGTTTGAAGGGGGACAGCTAGTACAACTTATCCTGACAAAAGTAGTCTTCGCCTGCCAAAGGCTCTGGTGGTGACGCCGTCTTGGGCTCCACGGTGACCTCCATCCTGCCGTCCTGCTGATCTTGGTCTCCTTGCCTGATGCCTCGGTACTCTTCGCCTGCGCTTGCCTCCTTAGCACCAAAGAGGAAACAAGGACGCTACGATCACTGGCGCCCGCCTGGCCTTGGTTGTCATGGCTTACGTCATGGGAAACCACATGAGGTACCCCTTGCCTTGATCTCTTCGCCCCTCGCAAGCCAGCCTGGTGAGGCCGCTCCCGAGGAGGTCTTGTGTCGTCCGCCTCGCGAGGCTTGGCCCCTCGCGAGGGTCTTGAGTGCTTGCTGGCGAAGATGGGCCGTACGGGCCCGCTTGTGGAGCCACGCCGTGGGCCGTAGGCAGGCAAGTCTGGGGACCCCCGTTCCCAGAACGCCGACAGTAGCCCCCGGGCCCAAGGCGCGCTCGGACTTGGCTTCGAGGCGAAGCCAAAGGGCAAGTGCGGAGCGCCGCGGGCCCCAATAGCCTGCGGCCTTGGTCGACGCGTGGCGGTTGATTGGACTTGGGCGTCTCCGCTTCCCCATGCAGCCTTGATACCCGCCTCGCTAGGCAGCCACCACGGTCTACACGATTTCCCTCTCATTGTTGCAGCGCACTCCCCCAATTCTTCCGCTTCCTCGAAGCTCGGCCCCTTCTCCCAATCCGATCTGAGCTCAGTCCTGCCATAGCCATGGCGCCGGATCGAACGAAGAAAGGGAAGAATCCCCTATCCTCCGCCGAACTACCTCCGTCCATTGAGCCTGTCGTTGGCAGGTCGCTGGTGCTCAACCAAGAAGCCATGGACAAGGTGCGCCCCATGCTCGCCTACAGCTTCAATGAGTGGGGAGGGACGGTGGCCTGGCCTGCGTCTCGAGCTCGCGTCGACATGACAGCCACCGAGGTCCCATTCATCATCGACACCCTTTGGGCTGGCCTGGTTCCTCCTTTCTCCGCCTTCTTCAACACAGTGCTTGCCCATTATCAGATCCACATGCTGCATCTCGATCCCCAATCCGTGACCCTTCTCGCCGTCTTCGCCTTTGTTTGCGAGGCCATGGTGGGTATTTCTCCTTCCATGGCCCTTCTCCGCCACATCTTCTCGTTGCACCTGATTGATCCCCGGCAGAGCTCGGGATGCCTGAGCTTCTAGGCCGTGGCGGCGACGGCCGGCGCGGGGATTGACTTCGAGCTTCCACAATCCACGAGCGAGTTTCGGACACGGTGGGTATTTGTTGATGTCGGAGTGCTCAGCCCCCTGCTCTCTTCTCTGTTGGCGCGCGCCATTCCCTACTCCGGTTGGTGCCACCAAAGGCTCGCCGATTCGCGCCTTGTCTCCGTCTGGCTCAGGCTGAAGAGGCTGAAAGACCTTGGCGTGACTGCGCCTATGGTGGTGAAGGAGTTCGTCTGGCGCCGAGTCGCTCCGCTTCAGCGCCATTCTCGACCGATGTGGGCCTTGCTCAGCAGCAAGGGCCATATGAGACTTCAGGAGTCCGTGCTCCCTCTTGAGGCGCGGCGAACAGTGCTCGAGGTCCTGACGGGCGTCCCGTTGCCAGATGACATGCCAGGGAAGAGTTGTCTTTCATACCGCTGCTTGAACAAGGTGGAATTTGTGGAGCAGATGCCCTCCTTCGATGAGTGGGGGCTGCGTCCAGTCGGCCTTGTGGGGCCTCGTGAGAACCCCATCATCGTGGTTCCTCTCCTTGCCACCAGCCCCGATCTTGCCCTAAGAGTGGACGCTGGGAGGCAAGCACCATCGGAGGCGGGGACGCGGGTGCCGAGGTGTCGATGCTGCCTGAGGCTCCCGAGGCTTCATCCTCGGGAACCCGCGATTCCCATGCTGGGGCGACAGCTGAAGGGGCGTCGCAGTCCGCTACTCCTGAGGTCGAGGCTCCTGAGGCCTCAGCGGGTCGTCGCGAGGCGGAGTCCGATAGCTTCCCCCCCCCCAGCTTGGTGCACCTGAGGTGGTCTTCTTGAGTGCCTCTCCAGTTGCCCCCCGCGATGGTTGCCACGTCCAATGCTTCAGCCAGCTCTGCGTGGAGTTTGAGGAACTCCGCAAGAGGAAGGGATCTCCAAGCTGCAGCAGTGGCGCCTTCGGGCCGCTGAAGCGGAGGAAGTACATCGCCATTGATGGGTAAGTACCTTATCTCTGTCATTCCTTGTGTGCCACCTCCCTTCCTGACGGTGGTTCTCCAGGGTCCCTTCCGCCAAGGCCACGAGGCCTCCCGAGGGGTATCCTCCCCTCGCTTCGTCTCCCTGCCAGCTTTGAGCGCCCCAAGTCTGCACGCCGCCCCTGGCATGGGGTCCGCCGGAGGAGCAAGCCTGCCAGCGGTGCGCCTTGAGCTCGTGCCTTCGCCGTCTCCCCTTTGCGGCCTTGCTTAGAGCGCGGCCAGTGTGCCGAGGGCCCCTCCTCTGATCTTGGGCGGCGGCTGGTTGGCTTCGATCCTGGGATCCTCTTCAAGCAGCGAGTCTCTGCTCATCTGGGCCCCTCAGGAGGCTTGGCCGGCAGCCGGGCGGGCGCCAGCCCCCAGCCCCCTGCTGAAAGGGGGCGAGCCGCTTCAGGCCCCGTCCGCGTCCCCCGCAGTGGAGGACGGAGTCGGCAGCGTGCTTAGCTCGGTGCATGAGCGGAGTGTCATCCGCCACGAGCTCTTTTGGGTTGCAATGGGCGCAATGAACCAGCTCGGTGAAGAACTCGCAGACGTAGACGCACGCCTTGTGGCCGAAGGTCTTCGGCTGATGGAGGAGCAGCACAAGTTGAAAGTGGCTATCAACCTCGGGCGCCACCAGCGCGAGCTTGACAATGCGAAGGCCAAGGCATCCCTCGCGACCTCGCGCGAGGCCTGCTCCCAAGCCTTGGAAGAAGCCCGGGAAGCTAACCACCGCCGCGAGATCACAGAGAAACGCTTGTGAGTGCTCCAAGCCTGGAGCACCTCCTTGGAGCAGCAGGTGGAGGGGCGCCAAGCCACCCTTGCATCAATGAGGGGGACGCCTGCCGAGGAGGAAGAAATCCTGAAGCGTGAGGAAGCGCTAGTGCTAGAAGCCATGGAGCGCGGCCTTGAGCTTGAGCGGTTGGAGACGAGAGAGAGCCAAGTCGCCCAAGTGAAGGACGCTGTTGGCACGCGCGAGGCTCGCGTCCAGGGGGAGGTCGACCGCCGCGTGGCCGAGGCTCGTGCAGATCTTGCGGGCAGGTACGACTTGAAGCTGAAGCGCGTTGAAGCCGAGGCTGTGGGCAGGACTGCTGCCCTCAAGTCTAAGCTGGCTGAGGCGGAGCGGCACGAGGAGGCCACTGCAGCTGCCCTGGTCTCGGCGTAGGCTGAACTAGCATCCGCCCGCGCCGACCTGGTCCCTCTTTAGCAGCGGGTTGCCGACGCCGAGTCCGTCGCGCGACAGAACAGGGATGAAGTGCTTCAGCGGCGAACACTGGAGCGCGTGGCCGCCCCCATGCTCCAGGGCCTCAGGAACAAGGCCAACATTGCGCTGGGCCACATCTGCGATGAAAATGCCCCTCATCCCCACGTGGACGAGTATGCCAGTCACCTCCGCTTCTTCACCGAGGTGGTGACGCGCCTGGAGAACCGATCTAAGAGAGCTCGCCAGCTTGTTGAAGAGAGGAGCCGCAGTCAGCTCGGGCGCGCGTTCTCCCGCATCTTCAGCCATCTCTAGAACGCCTACCCCAACTTCGACTTTGACGCTGCCATCGCCCCAGTACCGGAGGCCATCCGGGGCGACCTGGCGCGATGGGTGGAAGACAATGTAGACGCACTGGTCAGGGCCTTCGCTTCCGAGGACGACGCGGTGGTGGTCGCGGCAGACGAAGGCGGCGTGGTCGACGATGGTGATGGCGGCACCGTCGAAGGTCATGGTGATGCCAGCGACGGTGACGACGACGCCAGCGACGCGTCCGAAGACGACCCAGGGGACGCGGTGAGCGACATGTCCGATTGATCCCGTGTTTCCCTGCTGTTTATCCTGCACGCAAAAGCTCGGGCGAGGTCCCAGAGGTTGTAAGAGCATTTTGGGAGGGGGAGCCCCTCATGTAAACAGATTAGTGTCCCTATTCTTTTTGGGCCAAGCCAAATATGTGCCTTCATGAGCTCACGAGTCCCGTGGCGAGTTTGCTGTTGTAATTTACCTTAATCTGGGCAGGTTCCGAACTGACTCATGAGGTTGTGAGTTCCTGAGGAGCCTTATGATCCACCTGAGAGGGCCTCGCAAGAGGCATGCGCCAGCCGTGGCATGACCCGCGTGTGGTGCGCGTGCGTTATGCCCAGCCCCGCTCACGAGGGGCTCACAAGGGGGAGGCAGTAAGCACGAGCTCCGAAATAAGGCAAGAACCAGATTGTAAGAAATAGCATGAACGAGAAAAGGCACCCCCCGCGCGCATCAATGAAAACTCAACTCCAACTTAAATCCAAAGCTAGAAAGCAGGGCTACAGAAAAGAGGTTAAAAGCCAATGGCCGCGTCCGGTGCCTACTCTATTCTTCTTGTCTTCGATTCTTCTCACCAGCGCGGAGCTAAGTGCTGCCACTAGGACATGGGAGGGAGCCCCCGAGGCCCGAGGGCGGCGCTCCTGAGGCTCCGGGGCGTGTACAGCCCCACTCATTATTACGTGAGAGTGTCACAAGCGGAGACCTTCACAGGCGTGAGCCTTACTTCATATCGCCAGACGAGGGCCCCACCTTGCGCCACCCTCTACCACCGTTGGGACGACCGAAAACCAGGACGGCGCCAAAGGGGGCAAAGGGGACGCCAGCGGCGCCCTCGACGACCACGGGTCCTCTGCCGGGGGAAGGCTCGCTGGCACCTCCTCGACAGAGGGCCTACCTCCGGGCAACGCCTTGCTCCGTGTGACGCGGGGAGGGGCCTTGCTCTTGGCTCCTCCCACGTAGCCCCCAGTGAGCCTCTCATGGTGGGACGGATACCGCCGTGCCGGAACCATCGCCTGGCGTTGTGACCAGATTCACTTGCGATCCATGGTTAGCGTAAGCCTGCCCCTGGGAAATTAATGGTACCCTGTAGCTGTTGTCGACGGCCTGGTTGGCGGGGCTCTCGGGCGGCTCCTGGAAGGCCTCAGCTCCTAGCGCCTCCTCTTCCCAGCCTGGCTCGAGGAACGAGTCGGGGTCATCTTCCGGCGTGTACTCCTGGTTCATCATGCGGGGCACGTAGGCCTCCAAGGCCGTTGTCCCGAAGACCTCGCTGAAGTGCCCAACGCTCCATGTCGCCCGACCCATCACGCTGTCCTGAGGATGGTAGGGTAGCGCCCTGCTGGGGCCGTGTGCGGCAACACTCGTGCCCGCACCCATCGCGGGTGGTGCGGGTGCGATGGGGCGCCCGGCGCAGTGGATCGCGCAGATGTCGATGAGACCCCCGGGCGGACTCGGCGGCACGCGGGCGCGGCGAGGCCCGCTGTGGGATCCGACCGCTACCTGGGGCATGAGCTGGTAGCAGAAGGGCGGCGCTCCCGTGGCCGCCGCGTCCAGTAGCTCGGCGACGCGTTCCAGCAGTGCATCCCGGCCACTCTCCATGAGTCAGCACCGCAGCAGCTCCCGTGCCACCGTGAGTGCAGCTCGCATGTTAGCCTGCTCTCGCCGGGTGTACAGCGCCATCACCGCGACATGGCTTGCGGCCCTTGCAGCAGCTCGCGCCTGTCGCGGAGTAAGGGTGGACGGCGCCTGGCCGCGCCGCCCGCGCCCCGCAGCGTTAGGTGGCGCTCGTGCCGCCTGGAGCGCGGGGTTGAGGTCTTCCTGGGTGGACGACGCCGCCCGGGCTGGTCAAGCTGCCCAGTGGTCGGCATTGGTTCTTGGGTCACCGGACATCGGAACTGCGGAGCGTCAGTGGATCAACTGGCAGAAGAGAGGCTTCGGCGCACCCCCTACCTGGCGCGCCAAATGTCGGATTTCGGGTTCCGGCAAAACCCTTGAGGTTCGAACACTGGGGTGCGCACGAAGATCTCTCCTCCCAAACTCTCGCACTCCACGATCTCACGGACTAGCTCGCCGAACCCAAAGAGCACGAGGACACAAGATTTATACTGGTTTGGGCCACCGTTGCGGTGTAATACCCTACTCCAGTGTGGTGGTGGTGGATTGCCTCTTGGCCTGAGGATGAACAGTACAAGGGAAGAACAGCCTCCTGTGGAGAGGTGTTCTTGTGCTCGGTGAACATGTGGGTGTGAGGATGGAAGATGGAACCGATCCCCACCTACTGTAGTGGCTAGTCCTATTTATAGAGGCCCTGGTCCTCTTCCCAAATATTGAGCGGGAAGGGATGCCACAACGGCCAAGCTTGAAGGGGGACAACTAGTACAGCTTATCCTGACAAAAGTAGCTTCGCCTGCCAAAGGCTCTGGTGGTGACGCCGTCTTGGGCTGCACGGTGACCTCCGTCCTGCCGTCCTGCTGGTCTTGGTCTCGTTGCACCGATATGGAAGCCTTTGCCTGATGCCTCGGTACTCTGCGCCTGCGCTTGCCTCCTTAGCACCAAAGAGGAAACGAGGACGGTGCGATCGCTGGTGCCCGCCTGGTGTAACACCCCGCATGTAACTTTCCATATTTGTAACTCCGACTCTTGCCATTTTCGGCTTTGTGTTATGATATTCCCTCCGTGGTCGGGTTTTAGTCTTTCGTTTTGCATTTTGTTTTTGTCATGCATTTCATATCATGTCATCATGTGCATTGCATTTGCATACGTGTTCGTCTCATGCATCCGAGCATTTTCCCCGTTGTCCGTTTTGCAATTCGGCGCTCCTATCTCATCTGGTGCACCCCTCTTGGTTTCTTTCGTGAGCGGGTGTCAAACATTCTCTGAATGGACCGAGGCTTGTCAAGTGGCCCTAGTATACCACCGGGAGACCACTAGTCAAGTTTCGTTCCATTTGGAGGTCCTTTGGTACTCCAACGGTTAACCGGGCATCCGCAAAGGCCATTTAAGTGTGCAGAAAAACCCCCCTCAAAAACCAGCCCAAAACCCACCAAACTCTCTTCCATTCTCTAGGCCGTTCGATCACGATCGTGTGGGCGAAAACCGCACCTCATTTGGAGCCTCGTAGCTCCCTCTACCTATTTATATGTGACCCTCCCGAAAAACGAACGCAGACGAAACCCTAAAATTCTCCACCGCGCGCCACCGGACAAATTTGCCACGGACGGACACGTCCGACTCCACCGCCGCCGCCACGTGTCGCGCCTCCCGCCTCCCACCGCCGCCGGCCCGGCGAGCCCGAGGAGGGCCCGCCCGAGCACGCATCGCCGCCGCCCCGCGCCCGAGGCTCCCCGCTTCTCGCCGGCCTCCTCCCTCCGCCGCCGCTCGCCCGCTGCCGCCGCCGCCGGCCATCGTCACCCACGCCGCGCTCTCGTCGCCGCTCCGCCGCCGGCGCGCGCCGCCACCCGCCGCCCATCGCCGCCAACCCTCGCCGCCGGCGCTCCCCCTCCTCTCCCCGCCGGCGTCACCCTCTCCGGCGAGCAGCTCGGGAAGAAGCCCCGTCAAGCTCGAGCCTCCATCGCCAGATCTCGATCCACTACTGTAGCAGGTTGACTTTCCCGAACCCTAGAATTCTTCCAAGTCTTTTTCTGCTACAGCATGTGCCCATGTTCATGAGTGCATAACTCCTTGCATTTACCTCCGTTTCGCACGTGTAATATGTCAAATTGTTCGTCCCGTGATGCTCTACATTTTGTTCAATTGCACCATGTTCATTAGAGGCCATCTTGATGCCCAAATCTCTGTTGCAAGAGAGCTAATTGCTGTTATCTGCTGGTTCTTAACAGAACTTGGAGATTTGTCATTTTTGTGTCATTTAATCTGTGCATCTTATGGGCATGAGCTCTACATGGGTTTTGTTTTATGCCATGCCATCTTTCAAGTGGTGTATGCCATGTATTTTCGTGATCTCTTTGGTGACTAGCACAAGCATGCAAACTAGGCCCCGTAATGTTTCTGATTTCAGGGACTTGGTGATTTCTCTGTCTTTGTCTGCTGTTATTTTGTTGCCATGTAAACTTGATGCTACAGAGAGATCTATGCATATTTTCGAGATGTTCAGTAAGGATGTTTTGTAGCTATTGTTGTAATTGATCCATACCTGCCCTTGTTTGGAATTATGGAGTGACATAGGATGACTAAATATTGCTCTACTTTTGCTATAAAATATTTCTGGCAGATTGTTTACGTGATATTCATTTTTGCCAAGCTTTTTGTAGTTGTTCCATACATGCTATGCTTTTGTTCTTACCATCGTTAGCTTCATAAACATGCCATCTTGCTGTAGGTATGCTTGTTTTGTCATGAATTGCTCTTTAGTGAGTGCATCAAGCTCACCAACATGTCCTCATATTATTGTTTCTGCCATGCTCTGTTTTCTGCCAAGTCTGAAACCTGATAACGAAACTTGCTATGTTTATATGCTTGCCACCATATCTTCTGGTCCTTTTTGGCTTATGGTCAGTAAGGGACGTTTGTCATATGCATTTAGTAAAATACTGCCATGCCTTGTTTTGCCATGTTAAGTTCCTGTAGCTTGTTGATTTCGTGCTCTGAACATTGCTACCTGATGCTGTTTTCTGCCATGTCCAGTAATTTCACCATGTCTGTGAACCTGATATCTTTTGCACTTTTGCCATGCTTGTTTGAGCTTGATATGTTGTGATCTAGCCGTAGCTCATTGTTCATCTTTTGTCAAGCATCTCCGGTAGATTACTGCCGTATGCTTTGTTGCTATGTTGGAGTGCTGCAGCATTGCTACTTGTTGCATTTTAAGTGCTATCATGCTGTTAATCGCAGATTCGTGTCATTCTTGTTTTGCTTGCCATTTGCAAACCGTGCATCTGTTTCCGGTGATCTTTATATCGATTTCGACCGAAATCATCTCATCTTTCCAGTGGCATGCTTGGTTTGCCAAGTTACTGCCTTGTTCATCATTTTCTTTCCGGAGCACGCATATGCATCGCATACCATATCTCGCATATCATACATGTTTTGCATCATGTTGCTTGTGCATTTCTCGTGATTGATTGTGGTTCCATTGCTTGTGTTCTTGTCTTGGGTAGAGCCGGGAGACGAGTTCGTGAACGAGGAACCTGTTGAGTACGCTTACGAGGATCAAGCTTTCGACAACTCTGAGAACCTTGCAGGCAAGATGACCACCCCTCGAAATCACTTCTATCATTGCTTTGCTAGTTGTTCGCTCTATTGCCATGCTGCGCTACCTATCACTTGCTATATCATGCCTCCCATATTGCCATGCCAGCCTCTAACCATCCTTTCCTAGCAAACCGTTGTTTGGCTAAGTTACCGCTTTTGCTCAGCCCTTCTTATAGCGTTGCTAGTTGCAGGTGAAGTTGAAGTTTGTTCCATGTCGGAACATGGATATGTTGGGATATCACAATATCTCTTATTTAATTAATGCATCTATATATTTTGGTAAAGGGTGGAAGGCTCGGCCTTATGACTGGTGTTTTGTTCCACTCTTGCCGCCCTAGTTTCTGTTATACCGGGATTATGTTCCTTGAGTTTGCGTTCCTTACACGGTCGGGTGATTTATGGGACCCCTTGACAGTTCGCCTTGAATAAAACTCCTCCAGCAAGGCCCAACCTTGGTTTTACCATTTGCCACCTAAGCCTTTTTCCCCCGGGTTTTCTAGAGCCCGAGGGTCATCTTTATTTTAAACCCCCGGGCCAGTGTTCCTCTGAGTGCTGGTCCAAACTAGAGCCCTTTGCAG
Source organism: Triticum aestivum (assembly GCF_018294505.1). NCBI lineage: Eukaryota > Viridiplantae > Streptophyta > Magnoliopsida > Poales > Poaceae > Triticum > Triticum aestivum. The sequence goes on along the minus strand of NC_057814.1, from coordinate 318,939,568 downwards.
CACCACCTTGGGGAAACTCGAGGATTGGTTTTAGTTGTACGGACTCCTCATCCGGTGTGCCCTGAGACCGAGATATGTGCAGCTCCTATCGGGATTTGTCGGCACATTCGGGCGGCTTTGCTGGTCTTGTTTTACCATTGTCGAAATGTCTTGTAAACCGGGATTCCGAGACTGATCGGGTCTTTCCGGGAGAAGGTTTATCCTTCGTTGACCGTGAGAGCTTATGATGGGCTAAGTTGGGACACCCCTGCAGGGTATTATCTTTCGAAAGCCGTGCCCGCGGTTATGAGGCAGATGGGAATTTGTTAATGTCCGGTTGTAGAGAACTTGTCACTTGACCCAATTAAAATACATCAACTGTGTGTGTAGCCGTGATGGTCTCTTCTCGGCGGAGTCCGGGAAGTGAACACGGTCTGAGTTATGTATGACGTAAGTAGGAGTTCAGGATCACTTCTTGGTCATTGCTAGATGACGACCGTTCCGTTGCTTCTCTTCTCGCTCTCTTTTGCGTATGTTAGCCACCATATATGCTTATTGCCTGCTGCAGCTCCACCTCATTACACCATCCTTTCCTATTAGCTTAAATAGTCTTGATCTCGCGGGTGTGAGATTGCTGAGTGCTCGTGACTCACAGATTCTACCAAAACAGTTGCAGGTGCCGACGATGCCAGTGCAGATGATGGGATCGATCTCAAGTGGGAGTTCGATGAGGAACGTGGTCGTTACTATGTGTCTTTTCCTGATGATCAGTAGTGGAGCCCAGTTGGGACGATCGGGGATCTAGCATTTGGGGTTGTCTTATTTTCATCTGGATTTTGACCGTAGTCGGTCTATATGTTTGTATTTTGGATGATGTATGAATTATATTTATGTATTGTGTGAAGTGGCGATTGTAAGCCAACTCTTTATCCCATTCTTGTTCATTACATGGGATTGTGTGAAGATGACCCTTCTTGCGACAAAACCACTATGCGGTTATGCCTCTAAGTCGTGCCTCGACACGTGGGAGATATAGCCGCATCGTGGGCGTTACAAGTTGGTAATCAGAGCCATCCCCGACTTAGGAGCCCCCTGCTTGATCGAATCGCTGGCGTTGTTGAGTCTAGAACAAAAATGTTTTGAGTCTTAGGATTATATATATCGGAGAGTAGGATTCTTTTTACTCCTCAGTCCCTTCGTCGCTCTGGTGAGGTCTCCTGACGTAGAAGTTTTGACTATTCTCTCCTCAAATTTCACTAAAAAAATTTAGGATCACGCGGGTATCTTGGAATCGTTCCGATGGTTTTGTGACGAGAACATTGTTCTTGGTGCCTCCTGACATTTAGGGGTTGTGGCAGTGTCCCGGGGAGTTGAGCTCCGAGGTGTTGTCGTCACAATTTTATCGTTGCAGTTCTGGAATACCTGAGTTTCGCCGACATCGAAATCTCTTTTATGCAGTTGTTGGTGAGATCACCTCGACGCCACCCAGTACTGGGGCGGGAGTTCGGGAGTATTGCCATAACTTGTATAACGGATGCTTTTCGAAGGTTGAGGTAAACGATTTCCGAAGGTTTCTTGGTTATGTGTTGACGGATGGATACAGCTGGATCTAGGGATTGCTAGTTTGGGTGATATATTTTGTGTCCCCTGTATCCCCAACACCAGATTGCATAACCAGAAAGTTTCGGGAGTTTATAAGTGGGAATTCAAGTAGCCTTAGGATATCTTTCCGACAGACGCATGATATGAGATTGGGGTTCGACGTCTAGTGGTCCGCCTGTACACGGTTGGTTTTACAGTGGTCTCGTAGTGTCTTAAAGAGTCCTTGGCTATGCCGACTCGGGGACGCTTCGTATGTCATGTGCACAGCCTTGTACATGATGGTGCTGTACGATTGAGCCCGTGTGGGCCCCACCACGAAAACTTCGGACGAAATCTCTATCATATGTTTGTTCCGGCTTATTCTGCAAGCCAATACTTTGTTTTGTTTTGAATTGTGGTATTCGAGTTGCTTCGAAGTCATATGTTGATTCCATATCTTTTTCTAAGTGGCTTCTCAACTTATGGAAGTGTGATGATTTACTATGGAATTCATTCGTTCATCCTCGTTCGAATGTTTATTGTGAAGACTATATGTTGCAATTTCTATCCGTTGATTCTACTTATCTATTTGTCTATCAAGATGCTAACGGATGTCACCCTCTTCAGGATGGCTCCGCCAACGCGTCAGAATCCGGATCGCAATGAAGGGAGTCAAGCGAACCCTCCGCCACCACCTCCGCCTCCGGAGGCATGGCAAGCTATCATGGCAGCCACCAACGCCAATGCTCAGATGATTCTGCAACTCTTGCAAGAACGCACCCAAGGGCAAGGCAATCAAGGCAATCAAGGTCAAGGCAACAATCAGCCTCACTTCGCTACACTCAACCAGTTTCTCGCAAATCAGCCCAAGTCTTTCAGCTACTGTGCCGAGGCCACGGATGCCGATGATTGGCTCGTGGACATCAACAAGCATTTTGAATGTAGCAATGTCAGGCCTGAGGACTATGTCAAGTTCGCTTCTTTCCAGCTCAAGGACCAAGCTGCTGATTGGTATCAACAATACAAAGATTCCAGAGGAGGTCGTGTGATCACTTGGACTGACTTCTGTCGGGATTTCAAAGCACACCACATTCCACAAAGTGTTGTTGAGAGCAAGCGTGAGGAATTCCGCAATCTCAAGCAAGGCAACATGTCTGTGTATCAATTCAACATTCCAGTTTCAGAAACTTGCTCGCTTCGCTAAACAAGACGTTCCTGATGAAAAGAGCATGATCTATCACTTCAGAGGTGGCCTTAGAGAGGATCTGCAGTTAGCTCTCGTTCTTGTTGAGCCTACTTAGTTTGATCAATTCTATAATATGGCACTAAAGCAAGAGGCTGCTCAGCTCTAGTGTGTGGCTTCTAAGAAGAGAGTCAGAGACGCAGTTCAGTCTTCTTCTTCCTCACTTGTGACAGCTAAGCAACAGAACTTCTGGTTGCCTCCTCCTCCTCCGTTTCGTCAGCCTTACCAGCAGAAGAACAAAGGTGGCCATGGTTCTTCCAACTCTTCCAACTCTGGCTATCAGAACAAGTCTCAGAATCAAGCTCCAAAGTCCAATGCTCCTTATCACCGTCCACTCTCAGAGGTGACTTGCAACAAGTGTCAGCAGAAAGGTCACTATGCTAACAAGTGCTTCAACCAAAGGCGTCTGCCTCCTCCTCCTCCTGTCAGATCTTCCAGCAATGCGGTGGTCAAGCATAATCCAAAGTCTGCAAAGGTGAACATGATGAATGCAGCTCAAACAGAGGAATCTACTGATGTGATAATGGGTAATCTTCCTGTTAATGATATTCCTGCAAAAGTTATTTTTGATACTGGTGCATCGCATTCTTTCATTTCTAGACCTTTTGTGGCTATGCATGATCTGGTTACTGAAGTATTGCCGAGTCCTCTGTCTATTGTTTCTCCGGCTCGACAACTGACTTCTCGAGCATTCGTTCGAGATTCCGCAATCAAGATGGGCGACTATGAATTTCTGTCTTCTCCAATTGTTCTTGGTGACTCGGATATTGATCTAATTCTCGGAATGGACTGGCTTTCTAAGCACAAGGCTCAACTTGATTGTGCTGCCAGGGAAATTCAATTGACACACTCTTCTGAGGATGTGATTATTTATGCCGCTCGTGATGAAACCATTCGGTTATTTTCTCTCAATGAGAAGGGCGAATTGAATGCCATCTCTCAGATTCCAGTCGTTTGTGAGTATCAAGATGTCTTTCCAGAAGAGCTTCCGGGTATGCCTCCTCACCGGCCAGTTGAGTTCGTTATCGAACTAGAGCCTGGCACTGAACCCGTTTCCAAGCGTCCATACAAGCTTGGACCCAACGAGCTTAAGGAATTGAAGAAACAGCTCGATGAACAAGAGCGTCTGGGTTTGATCAGACCGAGTTCATCTCCATGGGGTTGTGGTGTTCTTTTTGTCAAGAAGAAGGATGGCACGGACCGACTTTGTGTCGACTACCGCCCATTGAACAAGAAGACAATCAAGAACAAGTATCCACTTCCCAACATCAATGAGCTATTCGAGCAACTCAAGGGTGCTAAAGTATTCTCCAAGCTTGACCTTCGTATGGGTTATCATCAGATTCGCATTCGTGAAGAAGATATTCCCAAGACAGCATTCAGAACAAGCTTTGGTTCTTACGAATATACAGTCGTGTCTTTCGGCCTTGTCAATGCTCCTCCAGTATTCTCTCGGATGATGAATTTCATCTTCAACCCCTATACAATTGAATTCGTTCTGGTGTATCTCGATGATATCTTGGTCTTCTCCAAGAATAAGAAGGACCATGCCAAACATTTGCGATTGGTGCTCGACAAGCTCAGAGAGTATCAATTCTATGCGAAGTTCTCAAAATGTGAGTTTTGGCTCGATGAAGTTCTTTTCCTTGGTCACATCATCTCTGCCAAGGGCATCGCTGTTAACCCCGAGAAGGTGTCCGCAATTGTGAATTGGGAACCTCCTCAGAATGTCAAGCAGCTCCGCAGTTTTCTCGGTCTTGCAAGCTATTGCCGAAGATTCGTTGAGAATTTCTCCAAGATTGCAAAGCCTCTTTCCAACCTCCTCCAGAAGCATGTGAAGTATGTCTGGTCTCCTGAGTGTGATGTTGCTTTCAACACTCTCAAAGAGAAACTAGTCACAGCTCCTGTCTTGACTCCTCCTGATGAATCCAAGCCATTTGAAGTTTTCTGTGATGCTTCTCTCCAAGGTCTCGGTGCTGTGTTAATGCAAGAGAAGAAAGTTGTGGCCTATACCTCTCGTCAGTTGAAGCCCAATGAGAAGAACTACCCCACTCACGATCTTGAGTTGGCGGCAGTTGTCCATGCATTAATAACGTGGAGACATCTCTTGTTGGGAAGACAAGTGGACATATTCACCAATCACAAGAGTCTCAAGTACATCTTCACTCAGCCCAACCTCAACCTCAGGCAGACTCGATGGGTCAAAATGATTCAAGAGTACAATCCAAGTATTTAATATACTCCAGGCAAGGCCAATGTCATTGCAGATGCCTTAAGCAGGAAGGCTTATTGCAACAGCTTAATTCTCAAGCCTTTCCAACCGGATCTTTGTGAAGCTTTCCGTAAGCTGAATCTCCAAGTTGTTCGTCAAGGCTTTCTTGCCAACCTCTTAGTCTCTCCTACTTTGGAAGATCAAATTCGTGAGGCTCAACTCCTTGATGCCATGGTGAAGAAGGTAAAACGTGGTATCGTCAAGGGTCTTTCCAAATACAAGTGCTATCGCATTGATGACAGAGACACTTTGTTCTTCGAGGACCGGATTGTGGTTCCTAAAGGTGATCTAAGGAAAGTCATTATGAACGAGGTACACAATTCTCTTCTTTCTATTCATCCTGGAAGTACGAAGATGTACCATGACCTCAAGCAGTCGTATTGGTGGACTCGAATGAAGCGAGAAATTGCTCAATTCGTGAATGAATGTGATGTCTGTCGAAGAGTGAAAGCAGAAACCAACGACCAGCTGGTCTCCTCCAACCTCTTGCTATCCCAGAATGGAAGTTTGATCATATCGAAATGGACTTCGTGACTGGTTTTCCAAAGTCCAAGCGTGGAAATGATGCTATCTTCGTTGTCATCGACAAGCTTTCTAAAGTGGTTCATTTCCTTCCAATCAAAGAATCCATCACAGCAGCTCAGCTGGCAGAGCTTTACTCCTCCAGAATTGTCTCCTTGCACGGCATTCCACAATTGATTTCTTCTGATCGTGGAAGCATCTTCACCTCTAAGTTCTGGGACTCCTTCCAGAAGGCCATGGGCACAAACATTCGCTTCAGCACAGCTTTCCATCCTCAAACTAGTGGCCAAGTCGAGCAAGTCAATCAAATTCTTGAAGATATGCTCAGGGCTTGTGTCATTTCCTTTGGCATGAAATGGGAAGATTGTCTTCCATATGCCGAATACTCCTACAACAACAGCTTCCAAGCGAGTTCGGGCAAGGCCCCATTCGAGATTCTCTATGGCAGAAAGTGTCGTACTCCTCTCAATTGGTCAGAGGTGAACGCCAACTTCTTGGAAATGACTTAATCACTGAAGCTGAAGAAATGTGTAAAGTCATCCGTGATAATCTCAAAGCCGCGCAATCGCGTCAGAAGAGTTACTATGATAGTAAGCATCGTGATGTGGCTTTCGATATCGGAGACCATGTCTACCTCCACGTCTCTCCAATGAAAGGCACTTGTCGCTTCGGTATCAAAGGGAAGCTTGCCCCTAGATACGTGGGTCCTTTCAAGATCACTGGCAAAAGAGGCGACCTCGCCTACCAACTTGAGCTTCCTTCCAACTTCGCGAACGTGCACGATGTGTTTCACGTGTCACAGCTCCGCAAGTGCTTCAAGACGCCCGAGCGCACTATCAACTTCGAAGAGATTGACCTCCAAGAAGATTTGTCTTATCATGAGCACCCCGTTGCTATTCTTGAAGAACCTGAGCGCAAGACTTGCAACAAGTCAATCAAATTCCTGAAAGTGAAGTGGTCGCACCATTCCGACCGGGAAGCCACCTGGGAACGCGAGGACCATCTCCGTTCCGAATATCCGGAGTTCTTTCAGTCCTAGATCTCGGGACGAGATCCTCTCGTAGTGGTGGAGTGTTGTAACACCCCGCATGTAACTTTCCATATTTGTAACTCCGACTCTTGCCATTTTCGGCTTTGTGTTATGATATTCCCTTCGTGGTCGGGTTTTAGTATTTTGTTTTGCATTTTGTTCATGTCATGCATTTCATATCATGTCATCATGTGCATTGCATTTGCATACGTGTTCGTCTCATGCATCCGAGCATTTTCCCAGTTGTCCGTTTTGCAATCCGGCGCTCCTATCTCATTCGGTGCACCCCTCTTGTTTTCTTTCGTGAGCGGGTGTCAAACATTCTCGGAATGGACCGAGGCTTGTCAAGTGGCCCTAGTATACCACCGGGAGACCACCGGTCAATTTTCGTTCCATTTGGAGGTCGTTTGGTACTCCAACGGTTAACCGGGCATCCGCAAAGGCCATTTGAGTGTGCAGCAAAAACCCCCTAAAAAACCAGCCCAAAACCCACCAAACTCTCTTCTATGGTCTAGGTCGTTCGATCACGATCGTGTGGGCGAAAACCGCACCTCATTTTGAGCCTCCTAGCTCCCTCTACCTATTTATATGTGACCCTCTCGAAAAACGAACGCAGACGAAAACCTAAAATTCTCCACCGCGCGCCGCCGGACAAATTTGCCACCGACGGACACGTCCGACTCCACCGCCGCCGCCACGTGTCGCGCCTCCGGCCTCCCACCGCCGCCGGCCCGGCGAGCCCGAGGAGGGCCCGCCCGAGCCCGCATCGCCGCCGCCCCGCACCCGAGGCTCCCCGCTCCTCGCCGGCCTCCTCCCTCCGCCGCCGCTCGCCCGCTGCCGCCGCCGCCGGCCATCATCACCCGCGCCGCGCTCGCACTGCCGCTCCACAGCAGGGCCCCGCCGCCGCTCCGCTGCCGGCGCACGCCGCCACCCGCCGCCCGTCGCCGCCAACCCTCGCCGCCGGCGCTCCCCCTCCACTCCCCGCCGGCGTCACCCTCTCCGGCGAGCAGCTCGGGCCGAAGCCCCGTGTAGCTCGAGCCTCCATCGCCAGATCTCGATCCATTACTGTAGCAGGTTGACTTTCCCGAACCCTAGAATTCTTCCAAGTCTTTTTCTGCTACAGCATGTGCCCATGTTCATCAGTGCATAACTCCTTCCATTTAGCTCTGTTTCGCGCGTGTAATATGTCAAATTGTTTGCCTCATGATGCTCTACATTTTGTTCAATTGCACCATGTTCATTAGAGGCCATCTTGATGCCCAAATCTCTGTTGCAAGAGTGCTAGTTGCTGTTATCTGCTGTTTCTTAACAGAACTTGGAGATTTGTCATTTTTGTATCATTTAATCTGTGCATCTTATGGGCATGAGCTCTACATGGGTTTTGTTGTATGCCAGACCATCTTTCCAGTGGTGTATGCCATGTATTTTTGTGATCTCTTTGGTGACTAGCACAAGCATGCAAACTAGGCCCCGTAATGTTTCTGATTTCAGGGACTTGGTGATTTCTCTGTCTTTGTCTGCTGTTATTTTGTTGTCATGTAAACTTGATGCTACAGAGAGATCTATGCATATTTTGGAGATGTTCAGTAAGGATGTTTTGTAGATATTGTTGTAATTGATCCGTTCCTTCCCTTGTTTGCAATGATGGAGTGCCATAGGATGACTGAATCTGCTCTACTTTTGCTATAAAATATTTCTGGCAGATTGTTTAAGTGATATTCATTTTTGCCAAGCTTGTTGTAGTTGTTCCATACATGCTATGCTTTTGTTCTTGCCATCGTTAGCTTCATAAACATGCCATCTTGCTGTAGGTATGCTTATTTTGTCATGCATTGCTCTTTAGTGAGTGCATCAAGCTCACCAACATGTCCTCATATTATTGTTTCTGCCATGCTCTGTTTTCTGCCAAGTCTGAAACCTGATAACGAAACTTGCTATGTTTACATGCTTGCCACCATATCTTCTGGTCCTTTTTGGCTTATGGTCAGTAAGGGACTTTTGTCATACGCATTTAGTAGAATACTTCCATGACTTGTTTTGCCATGTTAAGTTCCTGTAGCTTGTTGATTTCGTGCTCTGAACATTGCTACCCGATGCTGTTTTCTGCCATGTCCAGTAATTTCACCAAGTCTGTGAACCTGATATCTTTTGCACTTTTGCCATGCTTGTTTGAGCTTGATATGTTGTGATCTAGCCGTAGCTCAGTGTTCATCTTTTGTCAAGCATCTGCTGTTATTTTGTTGGCATGTAAACTTGATGCTACAGAGAGATCCATGCATATTTTGGAGATGTTCATTAAGGATGTTTTGTAGATATTGTTGTAATTGATCCATTCCTGCCATTGTTTGCAATTATGGAGTGCCATAGCATGACTCAATCTTGCTCTACTTTTGCTACAAAACATTTCTGGCAGATTCTTAACATGATGTTAATTTTTGCCAAGCTTATTGTAGTTGATCCATATATGCTATGTATTTGCTCTTGCCATGGATAGCTAAATAAACATGCCATCTTGCTGTAGGTATGCTTGTTATGTCATGCATTGCCTTGTGGTGAGTGACTCAAGCTCACCAAAAGGCCCTCATATTATTATTTCTGCCATGCTCTGTTTTCTGCTAAGTCTGAAACCTGATAACGAAACTTGCTATGTTTACATGGTTTCCATCATATCTTCTGGTCCTTTTTGGCTTATGGTAAGTAAGGGACTTTTGTCATATGCATTTAGTAGAATACTGCCATGCCTTGTTTTGCCATGTTAAGTTCCTGTAGCATGTTGATTTCGTGCTCTGAACATTGCTACGTGATGCTGTTTCAGCCATGTCCAGTAATTTCACCAAGTCTGTGAATCTGATATCTTTTGCACTTTTTCCATGCTTGTTTGAGCTTCATATGTTGTGATCTAGCCGTAACTCAGTGTTCATCTTTTGTCAAGCATCTCCTGTAGATTACTGCCATATGCTTTGTTGCTATGTTGGAGTGCTGTAGCATTGTTACTTGTTGCATTTTAAGTGCTATCATGCTGTTAATCGCAGATCCGTGTCATTGTTGTTTTGCTTGCCATTTGCAAACCGTGCATCCGTTTCCGGAGATCTTTATATCGATTTCGACCGAAATCATCTCATCTTTCCAGTGGCATGCTTGGTTTGCCAAGTTACTGTCTTGTTCATCATTTTCCTTCCGGAGCACGCATATGCATCGCATATCATATCTCGCATATCATACATGTTTTGCATCCTGTTGCTTGTGCACTTCTCGTGATTGATTGTGGTTCCATTGCTTGTGTTCTTGTCTTGGGTAGGCCGGGAGACGAGTTTGTGAATGAGGAACCTGTTGAGTACGGTTACGAGGATCAAGCTTTCGACAACTCTGAGAACCTTGCAGGCAAGATGACCACCCCTCGCAATCACTTCTATCTTTGCTTTGCTAGTTGTTCGCTCTATTGCCATGTTGCGCTACCTATCACTTGCTATATCCTGCCTCCCATATTGCCATGCCAGCCTCTAACCATCCTTTCCTAGCAAACCGTTGTTTGGCTAAGTTACCGCTTTTGCTCAGCCCTTCTTATAGCGTTGCTAGTTGCAGGTGAAGTTGAAGTTTGTTCCATGTCGGAACATAGATATGTTGGGATATCACAATATCTCTTATTTAATTAATGCATCTATATATTTTGGTAAAGTGTGGAAGGCTCGGCCTTATGCCTGGTGTTTTGTTCCACTCTTGCCGCCCTAGTTTCTGTTATACCGGGATTATGTTCCTTGAGTTTGCATTCCTTACACGGTCGGGTGATTTATGGGACCCCCTTGATAGTTCGCCTTGCATAAAACTCCTCCAGCAAGGCCCAACCTTGGTTTTACCATTTGCCACCTAAGCCTTTTTCCCCGGGTTTTCTAGAGCCCGAGGGTCATCTTTATTTTAAACCCCCGGGCCAGTGTTCCTCTGAGTGCTGGTCCAAACTAGAGCCCTTTGAAGCGCCGCCTTGGGGAAACTCGAGGATTGGTTTTAGTTGTACGGACTGCTCATCCGGTATGCCCTGAGAACGAGATATGTGCAACTCCTATCGAGATTTGTCGGCACATTCGGGCGGCTTTGCTGGTCTTGTTTTACCATTGTCGAAATGTCTTGTAAACCGGGATTCCGAGACTGATCGGGTCTTTCCGGGAGAAGGTTTATCCTTCGTTGACCGTGAGAGCTTATGATGGGCTAAGTTGGGACACCCCTGTAGGGTATTATCTTTGGAAAGCCGTGCCCGCGGTTATGAGGCAGATGGGAATTTGTTAATGTCCGGCTGTAGAGAAATTGTCACTTGACCCAATTAAAATAATCAATTGTGTGTGTAGCCGTGATGGTCTCTTCTCGGCGGAGTCCGGGAAGTGAACACGGTCTGAGTTATGTATGACGTAAGTAGGAGTTCAGGATCACTTCTTGGTCATTGCTAGTTGACGACTGTTCCGTTGCCTCTCTTCTCGCTCTATTTTGCGTATGTTAGCCACCATATATGCTTATTGCCTGCTGCAGCTCCACCTCATTACACCATCCTTTCCTATAAGCATAAATAGTCTTGATCTCGCGGGTGTGAGATTGCTGAGTCCTCGTGACTCACAGATTCTACCAAAACAGTTGCAGGTGCCGACGATGCCAGTGCAGATGATGGGATCGATCTCAAGTGGGAGTTCGATGAGGAACGTGGTCGTTACTATGTGTCTTTTCCTGATGATCAGTAGTGGAGCCCAGTCGGGACGATCGGGGATCTAGCATTTGGGGTTGTCTTATTTTCATCTGGATTTTGGCCGTAGTCGGTCTATATGTTTGTATTTTGAATGATGTATGAATTATATTTATGTATTGTGTGAAGTGGCGATTGTAAGCCAACTCTTTATCCCATTCTTGTTCATTACATGGGATTGTGTGAAGATGACCCTTCTTGCGACAAAACCACTATGCGGTTATGCCTCTAAGTCGTGCCTCGACACGTGGGAGATATAGCCGCATCGTGGGCGTTACACCTGGCCTTGGTCGTCATGGCTTACGTCACGGGAAACCTCTCTAGTGAGGCCGCTCCCGAGGAGGTCTTGTCTCGTCCGCCTCGCGAGGCTTGGCCCCTCGCGAGGGTCTTGAGTGCTTGGTGGCGAAGAAAGGCCGTACGGGCCCGCTTATGGAGCCACGCCGTGGGCTGCAGGCAGGCAAGTCTGGGGACCCCCGTTCCCAGAACGCCGACACCATCAGGCAAAGGTTTCCATATCAGTGCAACGAGACCGAGACCAGCAGGACAGCCGGACGGAGGTCACCGTGGAGCCCAAGACGGCGTCACCACCAGAGCGTTTGGCAGGCGAATACCACCTTTAGTCAGGATAACTTGTAGTAGTTGTCTCCCTTCAAATTTGGCCATTGTGGGATCCCTTCCTGCCTAAACATTTGGGAAGAGGACCAGGGCCTCTATAAATAGGACTAGCCACCACCTTAGCAAAGGAGGGATCATTCGGATCATGAGCCACCACACTAGCTCACCAAGCACAAGAGCACCTCTCCTCAGGAGGCTGTTCTTCCCCTGTACTAGTTCTTCCTCAGCCCAAGAGGCAATCCACCACACCACACTGGAGTAGGGTATTACACCACATCGGTTGCCCGAACCAGTATAAACGCTTGTGTCCCTTGTTCTGTGAGTTCGACATGCTGAGCCTTGAGACCACGGTGAGGGCGTGAGCTAGGGGGGAGGAGAGATCTTCGTGCGCACCCCAGTGTTCGAACCTCAAGGGTTTTGCCAGAACCCGAAATCCGACATTTGGCGCGCCAGGTAAGGGTGCGCCGAAGCTTTCCATTCGCCGATCCGCATTCCATCGCTCCATCGCATCCATGCGGAAGCACGTCAAGCCCGCGCTGAGCGCCGGGTCGCCCTCGCTGCCCGTGTCGCTCAGACAGCCCCTGTCGGCGGGCCTCCACGTTGTTCCCCGTCGCCCGCCTCCAACGCCGCCACCGGTCCGGCGGGAAACAAGCAACAGGCGTCCTCGCTGCACCCCTCGGTGCGGCGGGATGGCCGTACCGCCACACCATCGCTGACCCCAGCCGGCTCCTCCTCTCACGCTCGTCGCGCTCCCACGGACGCGCAGGCCGTGCTGCTCATGGCACGCGAGCTCCTGCACTACCGAACGGTCGACGACCTCTACGAGGACTGGTTGGACCACATCGCCGAGCTCGTCAGCGCCGCTAGGGGCTCCCCCGTACCCTCCCTCTTGCTGCCTCGCCCTCCGCCAGCTGTGGGCGACGTAGCTCATGGAGCACCTCCACCACCTCCGCACCAACACAGCGCTCTGGCGCCAAGGCGCACGGCCCCCCGGCGTGACCCACCGCGTCAGGCACCCGCACGAGAAGAAGGGAGCTGCCAAGAACTTCCCCGGCCGCAAGAGAATGCTCTCGCGCTCCCAGCGCCACCGCGACAAGACCGCGTGCCACCTGAAGTGGAGGCGCGCGGACATCAGGGGCATGCTCCGCATCAGCAAAGGGCCCCGGTGGCCACAGCAGGCTGCCGCGCCTTCACTTCGGAGCTGCGTAGTGTTGTCTGGTCGGGCAAGTTCAAGCCAGACCTGCCTCCTCGCTACGACGGCACCCCTGACCCTACGGAGTTCTTGCAGCTCTACGAGCTGAGCATCGAGGCGGCCAATGGCGACGAGAAAGTCATGGCGAACTGGTTCCCCATGACTCTCGAGGATGGTGCGCGCTCGTGGCTCCTGAACCTGCCCCCGGGCTTGATCTCCTCCTGGGATGAGATGCGCGATCGCTTCGTCGCCAACTTCCAAGGCACTCGCGACCGCCCTCCGGCCGCAGGTGACCTGCGCCGCATTAAGCAGCAGCCAGGAGAGACCCTGCAGAAGTACATCCAGCGCTTCAACAACGTTCGTCTCAAGATCCCCAACGTGATGGATGAGGCCATCATTTCCGCGTTTTCCGATGGCGTCCGCGACGTCAAGATGAAGGAGGAGCTCGGCATCCACGAGGAGTTATGCACGGCTCTGGAGCTGTTCAACATGGCGACCAAGTGCGCTAGAGCTGAGGAAGGGCGCCTTTCCCTCCTCGAGCTCCCAGCTACCGACTCGGAGGAGAAGAAAGCGAAGGCCAAGGACGTGAAGCGCAAGGAGTGGCGGTGCTCGCGGTGGAGCCTGACACGAAGCGCGGCCGGGACCACCCCGAGTCATCCAAGAGCAGCCGTCCGTTTTGCGCCTTCCACAATGTACACAGCCACAACACCAAGGACTGTCAAGAGCTCAGGGCCATGCGAGATGGACGCTTCGGTCGACGCCCCAAGCGCAATGACCGGGGCTACGACCGAGGAGGACGACAAGGTGGAGGACACTGGGACGATCGCGGCCCCCGCCAGGAGTGGCGCAACCGGCCTCGCGAGGACCGGTGGCAGGACCAGCCTCGTGAGGGCGCCTGGAGGGATCATCCTTGCGAGGACCATCCTCAGGCAACGCTGGTCTTCCTCCGCTGCCGCCACCACTAAGAAGGAACGACGACCCCCATCAGGACGAGGGGACTGGGGGCTTCCAGGAACCGCGTGCTATCGCCTGCATCTTGGGCGGAGCTCAGGCCCCAGCATATCAGCGTATCTTCAAGCAGTTTGCTCGCGAGGTGAACGCAACCCTTCCCAGGCTTGAGGCCACGCGCCCGCTCAGCTGGTCCAAGTGCGCGATCACCTTCAGCTGGGCGGACCAGCTCAAGTGCGCGGCCACTGCTGGCGCCCTCCCGATGCTCTACTCACCCGTCATCAGCAACGTACAAGTCACCAAGACACTCATCGACGCTGGCACAGGGCTTAACATCATGTCCGTCGAGACATTCGATAGCCTTCAAGTGTCGTACGATCAGCTTCAGCCCACCAAGCCCTTCTCAGGAGTGATTGACGGCTCCACCACCCCGATAGGGTAGGTCCGCGTCCCTATGACCTTCGGACAGCGCGACAACTACCGCACCGAGCTCATCGACTTCGATGTCGCCCACATCCGCCTGCCATACAATGCCATCCTCGGGTACCCAACGCTGGCCAAGTTCATGGCAGTGACCCACCATGGCTACAACGTCCTCAAGATGCCAGGAAGCGGCGGGATCATCACGTCCCCTGCAAACAAAGGGATGCGGTGTGTTCCCTCGCGCACGCCTTCCAAGCCGCAGCAATCAAAGACCCCGACAACCAAGGCACCATATACCCTCCGGAGGCCATCCCCAAGAAGAAGAAGCAACTACTCCATGCAGGGCCTCAGGGGAGCGGCGCCTCTAGCGGTGCCACACCAGGATCGGCGTCCGCACCTGGGGCACCTCCCTCCCTCGCATAAGAAGGCACGCCCGACGCCCTCCTCAGGCAAGGCTCGGGGGCTCTCTTCTGGAGGGCCTCAGACCTAGCCAACATCACGAGGGAGGCGCTCGGGCACCACGTGGAGGCGTGCTTTGCGGCACGTTTCCCTCAGGAGGACACTGGGCGAGGAGTGCCCGACGCTCAGGAGTTCATCGCCAAGACCACTCAGGAGCTGCAGGATGCAAGGGCCATGTGCGGCGATCGCCGCCCACCTGGCGCAGCTCCCCATCCTAGCGTGGATGGTGGGTTGCACGTCTACATCGACATCCCAGGGCTCAATAGGGCCGCATCTCAGGAGCGCTTCTGGCCTTCGCGCATGGGACGTTGCAAGGGCCCACCTCACAGCTATGTTCGCTTGCCATTCGGCCTGCCGAACATGGCGGCCGCCTTCCAGCACAACCTGCTGAGCGTCCTGGCGACCCAGGAGGCCAGGCATCACGCGGTCCTGGCGGACATGGAGATGGTCCTCAAGGAACGGCCTGGACCCCCAGAGCCTCTCGAGGCTAAGGGCCCCGGTGGCTCATGAGGAGCAACCCCTTCGCCACGCATCTTCAGCTACCCCAACATCCCTTCGACAACGGAACCAGGTGACATTTTCCAAGTTTATTTAGCTGGGAGTGCCCATCGGGCTACATCATTCCCAGGCCGCATGGGCCTGTCCCTGCGGCATGTATCCTTTTACATCTTTAGCTTACTCTGTTGGGGGCTCCCCTCGGGCTGCATCATCCCCATGCCGCTCGGGTCCGACCCAGTGGCATGTATCGTTCTTGCATTTACCTAAGCTAATTCGCTTTCCATGCATAATCTATCTATGGTTATCACCTGCTTCATTATCACCCACCACGGGAGTCGCGCGCCGATCATCTTTCTTCAGGATCCTTCGCATAAGAAGGCTAGGCACGGCGTCTGTGCTCGGGTCCGTCCCTGCAGCGTCGATAAATCCAACGGCTGAGCTCTGTTTGGCGGGCTGGTCCCGTTCACGTCACCTCCTGGAGTCGTTGGTGCTTGGCCTTCTCATGCGATAACCTCAGGAGATTCATTCGGTGCAGGTTGCCTAACCATCTTGCAGGACCACCGCAGTCAACAAGAACCAAGACCAGGCGCAACCCGCCTTGAGGTAGGGCCTCGTGAGTCCCGTGCTGGCTCACGAGTGCCCAGACACACCTCGTCTAGCCCTGTCGTGCAAGCCACGTGTCAGGGCGGGGCTGTACACGCCCCGGGGGCTCCACTCAGAGGGAGCCCTCACCCACGCACCAGTGGAAGCACCATGCTCCACCCTGGTAGTCGACACTGCCGAGGAGCGGCTATGCTCGTGCAAGTGCGGAAGCGCTATGCTCCGCGCTGGTGATAAATAACTGAGGGCGGCCCCATGGCTGTATCAGCCTCAGGAAGCCTCCGAGCTCAGTGTCTGGCCTCATCGCAACACCTCCCCTCGGGAGAGTCGCGCGAGGGGGCTGGGCACGGGGGCTACGCTCGGGTCACGCCCAAGTGCATGCCACCACGCCAGGTCCCTCAGGCCTGGTCGTCGCTCGCCCTCCTGAGCGGAGCCTCGGCGAGGGAAAAGGTATGAAGGTCTGTTGAGCGTCAAGGGGGACTCCTGAGCATCGCGACTCAGGAGCCTAACTGGCCACATAGCCCCTCACCCCTTGGTCTCGTCCTGGTGATCCGGACGACCCAACGGCGGCTGAGGTATGCGCGGGGTCGGGCTCTGCAGACGTAGAACACTAGCCCTATTCCTGCGTCTCCTTTCTATAAGCTGTTTGCGCGTCAAGGGGGACACCTGAGCATCGCGACTCAGGATCCTAACTAGCCACGTAGCCCCTCACCCCTTGGTCTTGTCCTGGTGATCCGGACGACCCAACGGAGGCTGAGGTATGTGCAGGGTCGGGCCCTGCCGACGTAGAACGTAAAGCAAATGGGAAGGAAATCGCAAAATGTCAAGCAAATATTACAAGACATATTGTTCTCCCGATACCAAACGCAAGTTTAAATGCCTCCACGAGGCATGGTGCATATTGCAAAAGCTAAATAGGAATGGAGCCGCCAGCAAGTCATCTCGTCATCCCCGGACGCCGCCGTCGCTCGCTAGGGATGCTTCTTCCATAGCGGTGTTGCCCTCACCTACACCACCCACCGGAGTTGCAGGATCAGCAGCACCGCCAATTGACGGCGCGGGATCTAAGGCGCGGAACCTCTTCAGCAGGGCCTCCATCTGACCCTTCACAGCTTTGGCAGCAGCTGCACAGTGCTCGACGTCCACGGGCTCCAGCAGCTCCTCAAAGTGGGCGGCAGGATCGCGAAGATGGAGGTGGCTGAAGACGTGCCTCAATGCGGCTGAGGAAAGAATGCGGGCTTCTCCCTCTCCCAAGGGGCCGATACCGCTCACAACTACCTCAAGCGCTGCGACCAGATAAGGAAGCAGCTGGGTGGGGCCCTCGTTATCGGTAGCCAGCGGCTCCTCCAATTCCTTCTCGTAGAGTGACCGTAGTGCCTTGCGAGACCTCTCCTCGAGGGACTTGAAGGCCACGTGGTCTTCGACCCGGACCTTCGCCTTGGCGTCAAGCTCGGCTTTCTCCGCTTCCATCTTCCGCTTCAGCTTCTCCAGCCGGCTGTGCTCCGTGGCCTGCGCCTTCCCCAACTGCTCCAGCTCGGCATCGCGACCCCTGACGGCATCCTCCCAGGCCTTCATATTCTCCTCCTCCGCCTTGTGGCCTCGCGCCTCGGCCGCCCGCTCATTGCGCATTGTCTCCAGCTCGGCCTCTAGTGACTGGCAGCGATCTTGGGCGGCTCCGGCATCCTTCAGCGCAGCTTCGCGGGCAGCCATAGCTTGGGCGACAGCCTGCTTGTCCTTCTCGGAGTCCACCACAGCCTGGCTCAGCGCCGCCCGAACGGCCCGTCGGAGTGGAGCCAGCCAGAGATCAGCTCCAGGCGCCCGGCCACCAGGCGACGGTCGGTGCCATGAAGCTCCTCCCATAGCAAGGTCGGTACAGAAAGAGCGCGCTCCAGGACGTCGGGGGAGGCGGAAGGATCCGGGGTCAGCAGAGCAGCGGAGGAAGGAAGAGGCAACATCGTCACGATGGACTGGGAGGCCGAGGGCGCCTGAGCTTTGGGGACCTCAGCAGCCGAGCCGGACGCCGGCGCCTTTGGTGCCAGCAGGGCCATGGGGGCTGCCTCCTCCAGAGGATGCTCCCCCAAGTTTCGTGAGGACGATCGGGCCGGGGAAGCGCGGGCACCGTCACCGCCCTTCCCTGCGGAGGAGGGTGCGGCCGCTGCAGGCGATTTGGTCCCGAGCAGTACCGTTGTATCCTCCTTCCTCCTCTTCGCCGCGGGCATCGGCCTAGTCAAGCAACGGAAAGCGTCAAGAATCAGCAGCAGAAGCAGGAACAAGGAAAGACAAGAATACTTACTGGTCCACCGCGGCATAGTCCCTCTGCTTCCTGAGCTTGAAGCCCGAGAGCCTCGCAACCTGAGGCGCAGGCGCAAGGGCTCTAGGCACAGAAGAGAGGACAGCAGGCAAGTTGGAAGCAGCTCCAGGCAGCGTCAGAGCAGGGGCATCGTCTCGGGAGATCAGTGCTGACCTACCCCTCGTCGGGACCTCGGCCGGTGGCCTCCTCCGGGGACTGACCTTGGACCTTGTGGACCCTCCAGCCACTGGCAGCTCCCCTCTCTCCAGGGATACATCGGCCTCGTCATCGTCATCAGGCAGGGTGCAGAGGATGTCGGCCTTGCGAAAAGGGGAGGTTTCGCCCGCCCCTTCGAGAGTCGCCTCCGAGTCGCGCTCCTCCTCCTCCTCCTCTTCCTCCTCGCGAGACTCGCCGGAAGACACGTCCTCCGGGGTCGTCGTCACCGGAGCACTCAAGGGCGCAGGCGGCACAAGCCCGCGCCCGTCAAAGACGGGCATGGCGGCGGCAACCTCTGCCCCGTCTGGGCGACGGAACAAGGGAACAAAGCAATCAGGTGGGTACCCTTGGTCGTCTCCAACCAAGGAGTGAAGAGTCAAGCGCAATTCCTCATCAGAAAGGGGCTCCGGGCATAGGCGGAGGTCATCCCCTTCGTCTCCAAGCTTCCAAAGTGGGCGCGGGCGCGCTTGGAGGGGAGCCACGCGCTGCGCCATGAATTCTTTGACGATCATGGCCCCTATCAGCTTCGCCGCCCTTGAGTCACGAGGCCTCAGGTCGGCGGTCATCCTCTCCAACACCTGCGTCGCCCAAGGGTCGGTGAGCTTCGTGCGAAGCCATCCCTCTTGGGACATAGGCATCTCTGTCGGCAGCACCAGCCGGGTGTGGGAGCACTTGGCATCCATCAGGACTCACTTGCTCCTAAAGCCCTCGGCCTTCTTCCCGGCCTTCATGATGGCATTGGTCTTATTGGCCGCGACAAAGCCAACGCACCCGGAATGGTAGCCCTCCTTGATCCGAAGGAAGAAGAAGTGGCGCAGCAGCGCCACCGACGGCATCACACCGACATACGCCTCGCAGTAGAAGGTGAAGATCGACAAGGGGAGGACGGAATTGGGATGAAGATGGAGGGTATGGATCTTATAATGACTGAGGACGGAGTAGAAGAAGTCGGAGAAAGGGGGAACCAACCCGGCGATGATGCTGCTCATGAAGAAGGGGTAGGAAGTGCTGCCAGAGGCCTCAGGCTCGGCGGGGCCGACCCGGAGCACAGTCTTCCTCTTCTCGTCACCCTCCGCCGTCATCAGGCGCACGGCGGAAAGGTTCTTTTCTGACACGCTCGGCGCGTCGAGCGTGGGCTCGTACCAGGATGGCGGAGGAGTAGCCCGAGCTTTCTTGGGCGCCATCGATGGCAAGCTCGAAGGAGGATCTGGGCAGATCTGGAGTCTCTGGAAGCGAAGGGCAAGAAAGGGGATCTGGAGCAAGACAAAGGAAGGCAATGAAGGCAAATACAGCCCGCGCCAGTCTTTTTTCAGTCGGGCAGTTGTCGAGGCAACGTGGGGAAGCGGAGACGCCCATGTCCAATCAATTGCCACGCATCAAGCGAGGGCGCAAGTTGTTGGGGCCCGCGGCGCTCCGCACTTGCTGCTTGGCTTCGCCTCGAAGCCATTTCCGAGCGCGCATTGGGCCCGGGGGCTACTGTCGGCGTCCTTGGAACGGGGGTCCCCAGACTTGCCTGCTTGCGGCCCTCGGCGTGGCTCCACCAGCGGCCCTGTACGGCCCATCTTCGCCAGCAAACACTCAAGACCCTCAGGAGGGGCCAAGCCTCACGAGGCGGACGATGCAAGACCTCCTCGGGGGCGGCCTCACCAGGCTGGCTCACGAGGGGCAGAGAGATCAAAGCAAGGGGCACCTCGCGAGGTTCTTCTGACATAAGCCATGACGACCGGGGCCAGGCGGGCGCCAGCGTGCAGTGTCCTCGTTTCCTCTTTGGTGCTAAAGAGGCAAGTGCAGGCGAGGAGTCCCGAGGCATCAGGAAAAGGTTTCCATATCAGTGCAACGAGACCGAGACCAGTAGGACGGCAGGATGGAGGTCACCGTGGAGCCCAGGACGGCGTCACCACCAGAGCCTTTGGCAGGCGAAGACCACCTTTAGTCAGGATAACTTGTACTAGTTGTCTCCCTTCAAATATGGCCATTGTGGGATCCCTTCCCGCCTAAACATTTGGGAAGAGGACCAGGGCCTCTATAAATAGGACTAGCCACCACCTTAGCAAAGGAGGGATCATTCGGATCACCAGCCACCACACTAGCTCACCGAGCACAAGAGCACCTCTCCTCAGGAGGCTATTCTTCCCCTGTACTATTTCTTCCTCAGACCAAGAGGCAATCGACCACACCACGCTGGAGTAGGATATTACACCACATCGGTGGCCCGAACCAGTATAAACACTTGTATCCCTTTTTCTGTGAGTTCGACGTGCTGAGCCTTGAGACTGCGGTGAGGGCGTGAGCTAGGGGAGGAGAGATCTTTGTGCGCACCCCAGTGTTCGAACCTCAAGGGTTTTGCCGGAACCCGAAATCCGACATTGGTTGCCCCCAAAAAACGAGAGTCGTAGCTGCTATACTTAGCGGCAACCAATCAAGTGGTTAGTGCAGCCTTAGTAGCACAGCGGGAAGTAGAGGAAGCAGAGAGTGAACAAGGCCTAGCAGGGTCGTTGAGGATAAGGATAGACAAGAGCATGGTAGTAGGGGCAACCCCAAGGACACGACAAGGAAGAAAGTGGTGCAGCGCCCAATGTACTTCGCTAGCTCCATGTTACAGGGGCTAGGTTGAGGTACTCTAGCGTGCAAAAGTTGATTTTTGGCCTCATCATGGCCTCAAGGAAACTGCGCCACTATTTCCAAGCCCATGAGATCACGATTTTCATCCGTTTTCCGTCGCAAAGGATACTCCAAAACCCTGAGGCTACCGACAGAATAGTGGAGTGGGCTGTAACGCCCACGATGCGGCTATATCTCCCACGTGTCGAGGCACGACTTAGAGGCATAACCGCATAGTGGTTTTGTCGCAAGGAGGGTCATCTTCACACAATCCCATGTAATGAACAAGAATGGGATAAAGAGTTGGCTTACAATCGCCACTTCACACAATACATGAATATAATTCATACATCATCCAAAATACAAACATATAGACCGACTACGGTCAAAATCCAGATGAAAATAAGACAACCCCAAATGCTAGATCCCCGATCGTCCCAACTGGGCTCCACTACTGATCATCAGGAAAAGACACATAGTAACGACCACGTTCCTCATCGAACTCCCACTTGAGATCGATCCCATCATCTGCACTGGCATCGTCGGCACCTGCAAATATTTTGGTAGAATCTGTGAGTCGCGAGGACTCAGCAATCTCACACCCGCGAGATCAATACTATTTAAGCTTAGGAAAGGATGGTGCAATGAGGTGGAGCTGCAGCGGCAATAAGCATATATGGTGGCTAACATACGCAAAAGAGAGCGAGAAGAGAAGCAACGGAACGGTCGTCATCTAGAAATGATCAAGAAGTGATCCTGAACTCCTACTTACATCATTCATAACTCAGACCGTGTTCACTTCCCGGACTCCGCCGAGAAGAGACCATCACGGCTACACACGCAGTTGACGTATTTTAATTGGGTCAAGTGACAAGTTCTCTACAACCGGACATTAACAAATTCCCATTTGCCTCAAAACCACGGGCACGGCTTTCGAAAGATAATACCCTGCAGGGGTGTCCCAACATAGCGCATCATAAGCTCTCACGTTCAACGAAGGATAAACCTTCTCCCGGAAAGACCCGATCAGTCTCGGCATCCCGGTTTACAAGACATTTCGACAATGGTAAAACAAGACCAGCAAAGCCGCCCGAATGTGCCGACAAAATCCCGATAGGAGCTGCACCTATCTCGTTCTCAGGTCACACCGGATAAGTCAAGCTACGAGTAAAACCATACCTCGGTTTTCCCCGAGGTGGCCCCGCAGGCTGCTCGGTTCGGACCAACCCTCGAAGGAGCACTGGCCCGGGGGGGTTAAAATAAAGATGACCCTCGGGCTCGCGAAAACCCGGGGGAAAAGGCTTAGGTTGCAAATGGTAAAACCAAGGTTGGGCCTTGCTGGAGGAGTTTTATTCAAGGCGAACTGTCAAGGGGGTCCCATAAATCACCCAACCGCGTAAGGAACGCAAACTCAAGGAACATAATCCCGGTATGACGGAAACTAGGGCGGCAAGAGTGGAACAAAACACCAGGCATAAGGCCGAGCCTTCCACCCTTTACCAAATATATATATAGATGCATTAATTAAATAAAAGATATTGTGATATCCCAAAATATCCATGCTCCAACATGGAACCAACTTCAACTTCACCTGCAACTAGCAACGCTATAAGAAGGGCTGAGCAAAAGCGGTAACTTAGCCAAACAACGGTTTGCTAGGAAAGGATGGTTAGGGGATGACAGGGCAATATGGGAGACATGATATAGCAAGTGATAGGTAACGCAGCATGGCAATAGAGCGAACAACTAGCAAAGCAAAGATAGAAGTGATTTCGAGGGGTGGCCATCTTGCCTGCAAGGTTCTCAGAGTTGTCGAAAGCTTGATCCTCGTAAGCGTACTCAACAGGTTCCTCGTTCACGAACTCGTCTCCCAGCTCTACCCAAGACAAGAACACAAGCAACAGAACCACAATCAATCACGAGAAATGCACGACAACATGATGCAAAACATGTATGATATGCGAGATATGATATGCGATGCATATGCGTGCTCCGGAAGGAAAATGATGAACAAGGAAGTAACTTGGCAAATCAAGCATGCCACTGGAAAGATGAGATGATTTCGGTCGAAAACAATATAAAGATCACCGGAAACGGATGCACGGTTTGCAAATGGCAAGCAAAACAAGAATGACACGAATCTGCGATTAACAGCATGATAGCACTTAAAATGCAACAAGCAACAATGCTACAGCACTCCAACATAGCAACAAAGCATATGACAGTAATCTACAGGAGAAGCTTGACAAAAGAAGAACACTGAGCTACGGCTAGATCAGAATATATCAAGCTCAAACAAGCATGGCAAAAGTGGAAAAGATATCAGGTTCACAGACTTGGTGAAATTACTGGACATGACTGAAACAGCATCAGGTAGCAATGTTCAGAGCACGAAAACAACAAGCTATAAGAACTTAACATAGCACAACAAGCCATGAAATTGTTCTACTAAATGCATATGACAAAAGGCCCTTACTGACCATAAGCCAAAAAGGACCAGAAGATATGATGGCAAGCATGTAAACATAGCAAGTTTCGTTATCAGGTTTCAGACTTAGCAGAAAACAGAGCATGGCAGAAATAATGATATGAAGGCATCTTGGTGAGCTTGATGCACTCACCACAAGGCAATGCATGACAAAACAAGCATTCCTAAAGCAAGACGAAAAGCTTATGAAGCTATCCATGGCAAGAACAAGAGCATAGCATGTATGGATCAACTACAATAAGCTTGCCAAAATTGCATATCATGTTAAGAATCTGCCAGAAATATTTTATAGCAAAAGTAGAGCAAGATTGAGTCATGCTATGGAACTCCATAATTGCAAACAAAGGCAGAAATATTTTATAGCAAAAGTAGAGCAAGATTGAGAAATCACTAAGTCCCTGAAATGAGGAACATTATGGGGCCTAGTTTGCATGGTTGTGCTAGTCACCACAGAGATCACAAAAATACAAGGCATACACCACTAGAAAGATGGCATGGCATACAACAAAACACATGTAGAGCTCATGCCCATAAGATGCACAAATTAAATGATAAAAAAATGACAAATCTCCAAGTTCTGCTAAGAACCAGAAGATAACAGCAACTAGCACTCTTGCACCAGAGATTTGGGCATCAAGATGGCCTCTAATGAACATGGTGCAATTGAACGAAATGTAGAGCATCAGGAGGCAAACAATTTGACATATTACACGCACGAAACGAAGCTATATGCAGAGAGTTATGCACTGATGAACAGGGGCATATAATGTGAAATCATCAAGAGTGAAATTTCGGGGTCTCGGGGAAAAGTCAACGTACGGTACTGGATCGAGATCTGGCGAGCTCGTGCTCGTGCTCGTCGGCGGCGATGGAGGGAAGGCGAGGCGGCGGCCAGAGGAGAGGAGGAGGGAGGCCGGGGGCGCCGGAGGAGGAGGCCGGAGGCGGGGCGGCGCCGGCAGAGGGAGGCGGCAGCGCACGGCCTCCTGCGGGCGGCGATGGCCGAGGCGCCGGCGACGCCGGCGGCGAGCGGCGAAGTCCGGCAGGCGGCGGGGCGGCGGTCGGAGGCGAGCAGGCCGGCGGCGGGGAGGCGCGCGGGCGCGGCCCGGGTCGGGGCACGGGAGGGCCCGCGGCGGGCTTCGCGGGCCGGCGGCGGGCGACACGTGGCAAGCGCCGGTTTGTTGCGGCCGGTGCGTCCGGCCGGTGGCGGACGTGTCCGGCGCGGCGCGAGGAGTGGGTTAGGGTTTCGTCTGCGTTCGTTTTTCGGGAGAGATGCACTTATATAGCTAGAGGGAGCTAGGAGAGTCCAAATGAGGTGCGGTTTTCGCCCACACGATCGTGATCGAACGACCTATAGCATGGAAGAGAGTTTGGTGGGTTTTGGGCTAGTTTTTAGGGGGGTTTTGCTGCAACACAAATAAACTTTGCGGATGCCCGGTTAACCGTTGGAGTACCAAACGACCTCCAAATGGAACGAAACTTGACCGGTGGTCTCCCGGTGGTATACCAAGGCCACTTGACAAGCCTCGGTCCATTCCGAGAACGTTTGACACCCACTCACGAAAGAAAACAAGAGGGGTGCACCGGAGGAGATGGGAGCGCCGGATTGCAAAACGGACAACGGGGAAAATGCTCGGATGCATGAGACGAACACGTATGCAAATGCAATGCACATGATGACATGATATGAAATGCATGACAAGAACAAAATGCAAAGCGAAAGACAAAACCCGACCACGGAGGGAATATCATAACACATCGCCGGAAATGGCAAGAGTTGGAGTTACAAATATGGAAAGTTACATGCGGGGTGTTACATGGGCTTTTGATTTATCCAGCTTTGGCCTAAAGTTTGAGAGCACATCAACAATCCAGAGCAGGGCATTGGCAAGAGTTTATTGCACAATGGATGCCAACCCCTGATGAAGAAGTGTCGGAAACAATTATCCCCGGCAAGGAAGCGCCCCAAGAATACATCATGTATTTCGATGGTGCCTTCTCCCTACAAGGTGCAGGGGCTGGCGTGCTTCTCGTTGCTCCCATAGGGGAGCACTTGAAGTACGTCGCCCAGATGCACTTCCCTCGAGAGGAGGCAACCAACAATACAACAAAGTATGAAGGGCTCCTTGCCGGGCTCAGGATTGCAAGAGAATTGGGAATCAAGAAGCTGATCATTCGAGGAGATTCACAACTTCTGGTGAGACAAGTCAACAAGGCTTACCAAAGTCCATTGATCGAGGCATACGTTGAGGAAGCGAGAAGATTGAAGGAGTGCTTTGATGGATTGCAAACAGAGCACGTACCCCGTGCAGAAAACATCATAGTTGATCATCTGTCAAAGTGTGCTGCGCAAAAACTTCCTGTGGAACCAGGAACTTTTGTTCTTCATCTTACTCAGCCCTCCGTATCCACGGCAACAATGGCCAGAAAGAGGAGGAAGTTGGACTCGGGTAAGCCTCTCCTAGTATAGCCTTCCGGGGCTCTTGGTCGGGACCCTGCCGGAAACTCCTCGTCGCCTGCCGGGCTGGGCTCTCCTGCCGGTCCACTGGTCCCCGTGGACGAGGTACGCGCTCCCGCAGATGAGGAGGTGCCGCTAGTCCTCGTTGCCGAGCCTTAGGCTCCATCTTGGGCAAGGCACATAGTCCATATCCTCCAAACTGGAGAACTTCCGGATGAGTAAGAGGAAGCTGAAAGAGTAGCCCGGAGGGCCAGTATCTATCAGTTTGTCGATGACACTCTATACAGAAGGAGGCCCAATGGTGTGAAATTGAAGTGCATCTACTGGGAAGAAGGGAAGGAACTGTTGGCGAAAATACACAAAGGCATGTGCGGCTCCCACATTGGATCAAGAGCATTAGTTGGGAAAGCATTCTGACAAGGATTCTATTGGCCCACAGCCCTCCAAGATACGGTTGAGCTAGTCACCAAGTGTGAAGCGTGCTAGTTCCATTCCAAGAACATACATCTGCCTACATAAGCACTTCAGACAATCCCTTTGTCATGGTCTTCTTCGGTCTAGGGGCTTGATATCCTCAGCCCTTTCTCCTGAGCTGCCGGGGGACTTTGAATTCTTGTTTGTTGCTATCGACAAGTTTACAAAGAGGCCGGATGTAGCTGCCGTGAGAAAGGTGACAGCTCAGTCAGCTATCAAGTTCTTGAAAGAATTGGTGTGCCGCTTCGGGGTCCCTGCCCGGATCATCACCGACAACGGCACCCAGTTCACGAGCCGCGCCTTCATGCAATATGTCCATGCCCTCAGAAGCAAAATCTCATTTGCCTCTATTGCACATCCTAGAAGCAATGGACAAGCTGAGAGGGTGAATACTGAAGTGCTGCAAGGACTCAAGACGAGAACCTT
This sequence comes from Triticum aestivum, assembly GCF_018294505.1. Taxonomy (NCBI): domain Eukaryota; kingdom Viridiplantae; phylum Streptophyta; class Magnoliopsida; order Poales; family Poaceae; genus Triticum; species Triticum aestivum. The sequence continues at coordinate 318,912,533 of NC_057814.1, read as the reverse complement.
TGATACGCTGGAGAAGTGCGGCAGGCGATGGATCGATGGGCTGCCGGTAGTCCTTTGGTCCTTTAGAACGACACTGAACCAGGCTACCGGGCAGACTCCCTTCTCCCTAGTCTATGGGGCGGAAGCAGCTATCCCCACGGAACTCATTTCACCTCGAGTTCTTGCCTACGATGAAGTAGCGCAAGATCAGCACCGGCGTGACGATGATGTGCTTCTCGATGAGAACCGTCTCCGGGCTGCTATGCGTGCTGCACGCTATTAGTGAGCCCTTCGTCGCTATCACAGCCGCAGGGTTCATGCCTGGTGTTTTGAGGAAGGCGACCTTGTCCTTAGGCGCGTTCGGTCCGCCAAGGGTACAAAAAAGTTGACGCTGAAGTGGGAAGGCCTTTACCGGGTAGTTCGAGTCACCAGACCTAGCGCAGTCCGTCTAGAGACCGGAGATGGCATTAAATTGAAAAACTCATGGAATATTGAGCATCTCCGCAAGTTCTACCCATAAGGCGCGGCTGTCGGGCCCTGCCCGGCAGCCACCTTTTTTTACAGGCCTTGCCTCAGTTGCATGTAACCCCTTGTACAAAGCCAGGTGCAGACTCTGAGCAACAGTGGAATAAATGAAGCGCTGGGGCCCCCCGACAAGTTGCAGGCATGCATAAGCATTTCATGAGCATTGCATAAGCATATAGATAAGATCGCATCTTGCATCATTTCCATCTGCATAAAACTGCAGGTTCCTGCCATGAGCTTGGCCTCTACAGAAAGCTGGAAAGATAAACCAGCGCTGCGGTCTCCGGCAAGCCAAACAGATAAGTTCTCTTGTCCATACGTGTTCTGTAAGTCAATACTTGTGCATAAGAAAACCTCGCCACTTTTTGAAACCTAGGTGCTCCCATCCCTTGACACGAACGTTGCTTCGATCAGGATGGTCGCAGTGGCCTTTGATGAAAAGAGATTGGCGGGGGGCTGGTCCCTCATCACAATTTTCGCCCGGTAGGCTTGGTCCCCGGCAGCAAAATAGAGGGTACCGGCAGGATAGCCTGCCAGGGGAAACTTGTTTATGTATAAATAAAGAGGCACTTCACCTCTGCATGGACATATACATGCACGAGTCCCTGGCAAGGTTCATCTTCTTCATTAATATGCTGATCAAACAAGTACAGACCTTACAGGTCACAAACATGGACTCAAGAGGTTACATTTTTTGAACTAAAATTTGGCAAGTACCTACAGATTTAAGATTGAAAAAAGATAAGTGCCCCGTAATGCCCTTTCTTGTCCCTATCCTCCTAGGCACTGCGGCAGAAGGTGAAGAGGGCAAAAGGGGCGCCTGGGCAGAAGCCCAGCCTAACCCTGTCAGGCTCCAGAAGAGGTAGCCTGGCAGGGGGGAGGGCACGGTGAACGTGTTGATGGAGAGCATGGCGGAGGCAGCCCGTCAACCGCCACCACCAGGGCCAGCAGGACGCGGCAGGGCTAATGGAGCTGCAGCCCGCGAGGAAGCCTGCCGGGGTCCAGCTGGAAGGCTGCTGGACGAAGCCGGAGAAACCACCCACACATCTGCTCCCAACTCCGTGGCAAATTGCCTTGCCGGAGAGGAGATGGAGATGCAGATGGTGCTGCCATCGCCTGATGAAGATGGTGCGGCGGATGATCAACTGGAGTCAGAGGCCTCGCCTTGCCGGTCGGTGCCGTCGTCATCACCGTCACTGTCCTCCTCGTCACTATCGCTCGAGGAGGAGCTTTCGACGTCGGTCGAGCTCTCCGCGCGGCACCCTAAATGAGCTCCCGAGCGCCCAAAAATCTTGACGGAAAGCAGGCCGCTCACCATTAATTTAAACTGGAGACTGTGCCCCTCTGACAAGCTATGAGCTCGAGCAAAGGTCTTCCAGCCACAGCGAAGGTACATAACATGAGGAGCAGGGAAGTCGACATCCACCCACATGCCGCCGTTCCCACAGCCCCTCATGTGCAGCCTCTGTGCACGCGGCTGTATGGGCATCATTACCCGTCCAAATGGAGTGGGGAGGCGGATATGGCCGCTGTAAGTGCATCTAGTGCCCCTTAGTGATTTTGGTGTATTGAAGACTTATAGGTTAAGGGACTAATGAGTTTGTGAGTGTACACAGGTCTATAAGTCTATGAGGAGTTTGATATTTATGATGAAAGTCGACCCCTAAAAATGAATGTCTTCAGCTGAAGACTTTGGTTTTCTTGAAGACTTTGAAAGTGAAGAAATTGGTGTGACCGTGAAGACTTGATATTCATGCAAGGATTATGAAGCGTGAAGACTTTTGTTTTCGTAGTTTCATTTTCTCTTTCTTGAGTCATAGAAAACACCATACTGTTAAAGGGGGTCGAGGTAAAACTAAGGAAAAGTTTCCAAGTGATGCTCATCTCAAAATCCTACACCAACCCAATCCTTTCGAGTGAACCCATTGGAAATCTCATACAATTCAGTCAATTTCTTTAGTAAAAGAGACGAAGATCTTCTGGTCTCTGAGGAATTTGTTCTGACTAAGGAGTTAGGAATTCGCCAGTGCGGATTGCCTACAAGTGAGGAACATGATAGCCCTGGGGAATTTGATACTCAAATATCCGACGGTTGTTGTGCTACGCGCCAGCTGTCCCAAAATATCTACCCACCTAACGGTCATATCATTAAAGGGCATTCATGTCTTATCATGTCGGGTTACTCCCTAGGCTATAAATAGCCACCCCCTACAACCACTAGTTGGTTGGCTGCTCCGAGAGAAACTGACAGTTGTCATTCAGAGCATCCCATCCTCCAAGGACTTTGAGCGAAAATGATCAAGTGAGGAAAACCCAATCCCAAACACCTACAAACCCAAAGTGATTGATCATCACTGAAGAGATTGTTCCTGTGTGGAACCAATGCTTGTTACCTTTGAGGACTGTGCATCCTCCAGACGTTTAGGCATCATGGTCTAGAGCATCCAAGAGGAAATTGTGGATCGTCGAGTGACCGAGTCTGTGAAGGTTTGGAAGTCACCTGAAGACTTACCACGAGTGATTGGGCGAGGTATGTGTGATCTTAGCTCAAGGAGAATACGGTGAGGACTGTGTGTCCGGGACTGTGTGTCCTCAGGTTTAAATACCTAGCCGCTCCAACCAGACGTACAACTGTCATAGCAGTTGGAACTAGTCTACCAAATCACTGTCTTCACCGAGCTACTGGTTCTATTTGCTCAACCTTTTCATTTCCTCATTATTGTGTTGAAATACTTGATCGTTACTGTTTGAAGACTTTGACTGAAGACTTTCTCTATTTCCTCAATCCAATTTCTTCAGTCACTTTGTCTTCAGCCTGCTTATCATGTGTTCACGCTACTTGTACTCTTTGCTTGTTTTCATTTCATCATGATGACTGTGCTATTGCTTTGTTACACTTGCATCCGGGTACTTATTCCACTGCTAGTTGTTCGTGACTTAGGAATTTCCTCACCTTGAAATTCCTCAGTGACGAATTTGTAAAAATCGCCTATTCACCCCCCTCTAGTCGATATAACGCATTTTCAATTGGTATCACACAAGGTACTCCCTTGTTCTGTGTGATTTTGGTTAAACCACCTAGAGATTTAGTTATGTCGACCGCAGGCATGATCAAGGTCTCTGCTGGGTGTCCTACCTTCGATTGGATGGACAACCCCTACTGGAAGAATAAGATGCGCATGCATCTTGAGGCAATTGACAATGATCTCTGGTACGTTGTGGAAAATGGCGTTCCCTCTGTCACTCCTACCATCAACGCTGCTGATGTGAAGAGATTCAAGCAACTCGACTCTCAAGCGAAGAACATCATATGTGGCCATCTGAGCAAAGGGCAGTATGGCAGAGTGAGTGCTTTGGAGACAACTAAGCTTATCTGGGATAGGCTGTCCAAGGTCAACGAAGGAGTCTCAACACAGCATGACTCTCGAGTTGACGTTCTTCGCAATCTCTTCAACCGCTTCAAAAGACTCGACAATGAAAATGTTCAGCAAACCTTCGATCGCCTCACTGACATCTCAAATGAGCTTCAAGCACTTGGTGCCACTGACATCACTGACCATGAGGTGGTGAAGAAATTGCTGAGATCGCTTGATTCCTCATTTGACACTCTTGCACTGATGATACAAGAACGTGGAGACTACAAGTCACTTGATCCCGCTGATATCCTCGAGAGGCTAAACACTCATGAGTTCCAACTTGCTGAGAAGAGAGATCTCTATGGATCGAGCTATGGCAGATCACGCGCTCTGAAGGCCAAGGCAGTCTCTGAATCTGAAGGTGAGGATTCTGGTAGCAGCCTTGGTGATCCTGAAGAACTGAGCCAGGAGCTAGCAATGCTCGTGAGGAAATTCCAGAAGTTCTCAAGACGTGGTCGCTTTGGTAAATCCTCAAGAAGTGATGACATAAGATCAGATTCCTCATCCCGTGACTACAAGAAGAGAACTTGCCACAAATGCAAGAAACCTGGTCACTACATTCAAGATTGTCCTATGTGGGAAAAGGAATCAAATAAGAAGAAATACAAGGATTACAGTTCTGATGACTCAAAGAAGAAGAAGAAATCTTCAAAGTCCTCATCATCAAAATCCTCGAAGTCTTCATCTCACAAGAAGAGCAGCTCCAAAAAGGCTCGGGCATTCATTGGCAAGGAAATGGACTCTGAAGCTGAATCTGAGGAAAATGAGGAAGAGGAGGCATCTGAGGAGTCAGACTCTGGTGTGGTGAGACTAGCCCTCGCTACTGCTTTCGTCAGCAAGTCCATCTTCAACTCTGAGGAAAATGACTTCCCCAACACTACTGACGACGGCGATGATGACTACGCTCCCACCTATTGCTTCATGGCAAAGGGTGCCAAGGTACTCAAGTATCCCTGCTCCGAATCAAGTGAGGATGAATCGGATGAAAACCTCAAGCCTAGCTATTCTAAACTTGCTAAGATTGGTGTGAAACAACAAAAGGCTTTGAAAAGGTTCAAAATATGCTAGACAAAAGCGATGACCTGTTGGGTGAAGAAATGGATCGCACTCAAACCTTGATTGATAATCTTCAGAGACTTCAGTCTAGACAACCTTCAAAGTAATCATAACACTCTCCTATCTGATCATGAGAAGCTTTCTTATGAATTTCTTCAAAGAAATCAAGATCTTGAAATGCTAAGGGTGAGTTATGAAAATCTTTAGAAGGAACGTGATTCATTGCTTGCTCAACAGATCAGTGCCGCTCAGGATGAATTCATTCCACCATTTTGAAATGCATTGAACGTGAATCTGTCAATTCTTCACCTGAAAGTTCAAATGCTTCTATTGCTGCAAATTCTTCAACTGTCTCTGCTATCACAAATTCCTCATCTGAGGATGCTACTAGTATCACTGACAATGCAGGGCTGAAGGAATTGTATGTGACAGGCATGTACAAAAGCCTCAAAGGGCATCAGGCTCTTTGTGACATGCTTAAAAAGCAGATCCTCAACAGGAACCCTAGGAAAGAGGGTATTGCCTTTGAGAGCAAACTCAATGCTGATGGGACCTACTGGAAACCTGAGCAGTATCCCAAAACCTCATGGGTTGCTGCAAAGGGACCTCCCGTAGATCCATCCACTTTATCTGGCTTTACATGGGAATCTTCATATTCTTCTGATGAGTCATTTGACTTCAACTATAAACTGTTCAAAAATCAGAATGGTGAAGTATTTGCTAGATATGTTGGCACTAACTGCAGGAACGTTCCCCTATGAAGAAAATCTGGGTTCCCAAAAGGTGCCTTGAAAGTCTTCAGGTGAATGTCATCATGACACCACCTGTGAAGAATAGGAACCCCAGATCAAATTCTTCATATGGATCCAAGTCCTCATATGGACCAAATTCCTCACGTGGATCAAATTCCTCATATGGATCAAATCCTCATATGAACATCATCGTGCTAACACTTCTGTTTCGCAGGGAAGATCTAAGGGCTATGAATATGTGCATTATTCTTCAAATCATTATGTTTATAAGTCCTCGAAGAATTTCTCTGCTTATTCATATGCTTACTCTAACCCCTCTTATGTGAAACGAAGTGGACTGGCTTCTATGCCACCTTTCTCTTATGGAGCTCGCAGAATGATGAACTCTTTGCCACCCCTCCAGATGTGGGTGGTGAAGAAAAAGAACTAATCTCTTATGCAGGGTCAGGTCTCCAGACGAACTTAAACGTCTGAAGAATTTGTTGTAGACCTGAATATGCTTGAAAGGACGCAAGCTAATCATGAAGAAATGAATTTTCATTTCTCACGTCCTCATACTGCTATATCTGTTCTATTGCTTGATGAAATTGATCTGATGAATTTGATGTCATATTCTTCACTGATGAAGTATATGAGTTCGTAAGATGCACTAATTCATCTGCAGGATGATCAACCCAAAGCTACTGAGTGGGTCCTCGACAGTGGATGTACAAATCACATGACTGGTGACAGGAACTTATTGATGGACACTGCTTTATCTCCATCACATTTGAAGCATATCACCTACGCTGACAAAGGCAAAAGCAAGGTATTGAGTCTAGGTAGTGTTACGGTCTCAAAGGATCGACAAATGGACAAAGTCGTGCTTGTCGAGTCCTTAGGATTCAACCTCATGTCTGTCTCAATGCTTTGTGATCTTGATATGGTTGTTGTCTTTGGCAAGTATCGTTGTGTTGTGATCATGGAAGCTGACCATTCCAAAGTCTTCGAAGGCTTTAGGAGAGGAGACTTGTATATTGTTGATTTCTCTACAGGACCACAACCTGCTACATGTCTACTTGCAAAAGCTTCAGAAGGCTGGCTATGGCATCGACGACTTGGTCATGCTGGCATGAGGAACTTGCACAATCTCGCGAAGAAGTAGCATGTTATTGGCATCGAGGGTGTCAAATTCTTCAAGGATCACCTGTGTGGAGCTTGTGAAGCTGCAAAGATGACCAAGGCCAAGCATCCCTCAAAGACTATCATGACTACCACTCGTGCATTTGAATTGCTTCACATGGATCTCTTTGGCCCTACTCATTATGCCACATTCACCAATGCTGCATCTTTATATGGCTTTGTTATTGTTGATGACTATTCTCGTTACACATGGGTGCATATCATCACTTACAAAACTGAAGTGCAGGAAGTCTTCAAACGATTTTCCTCCAGGGCTTCAACCAACTTTGGTGTGAAGATCAAGCACATAAGAAGTGACAATGGGACCGAGTTCAAGAATACTGGTCTTGATGACTATCTTGATGAACTTGGTATTACTCACGAGTTATCTGCTCCTTATACTCCTTAGCAAAATGGCCTCGTTGAGCGCAAGAACAGGACTCTTGTGAGATGGCTCGCACTATGCTTGATGAATACAAGACGCCTCCTCGCTTCTGGCCTGAGGCAATTGATACTGCGTGCCACATCATCAACAGGGTATATCTTCACAAATTCTTCAAAAAGACCTCATATGAACTCCTCACTGACAAGAAACCCAATGTGCGTTATTTCAAAGTCTTCGGTGCTAAATGTTGGATTAGGGATCCTCATCACAATTCTAAATTTGCACCGAAAGCACATGAAGGTTTTATGCTTGGTCATAGAAAGGACTCGCAGACCTACAGAGTCTTCAACACCGTTCACCACAAGGTTGTTGAAACTGTAGATGTGCGGTTTGATGAAACTAATGGCTCGCAAAGAGAGCACCTACCTCCTATGCTAGATGAAATGCCACCTGAGGAATCCATTAAGTTCAAGGCTACTGAGGATGCCATTCCTACCGAAGAATCTGCTGAAGAAGTCATTCCAGAACGAACATCATGCCGGTGCACCTGAGGAAAATGGCTCTAAAGAAAATGTTGAGCCCACTCAACGTCGTCAACCCGCTCATCCTCGTGTTGCAAATGAAGTGCAGATAGAGAGAATCATCGACGACATCAAAGCACCAGGTCCTCTCACACGCTCAAAGGCTTCACATTTGTCTAACTTTTGTGGGCACTTTTCTTTTGTCTCTATCATAGAGCCCACCAAAGTAGATGAGGCATTTCTGGAGCCTGAGTGGATTCAAGCGATGCAAGAGGAATTACATCAATTCAAGCTCAACAATGTCTGGGAACTTGTCAAGCGACCAGACCCATGCAAGTACAATATCATCGGCACCAAATGGATCTACCGCATGAAAATGGCCTTGTGGTGAGGAATAAGGCACATCTAGTAGCTCAAGGCTACACACAGGTTGAAGGAATTGATTTTGATGAAACTTTTGCACATGTTGCTAGACTTGAAGTTATTCACGTATTGCTTGCTTATGCTAACCATCATAATATCATCTTATATCAAATGGATGTGAAAAGTGCATTCCTCAATGGTAAGCTTGAGGAAGAAGTATATGTTGCTCAACCCCCAGGTTTTGAAGTCCAAAGCATCCTGACAAAGTCTTCAGACTCAATAAGGCCCTCTATGGCCTCAAGCAGGCCCCTCGGCGTGGTATGATACTTTGAAGGAATTCCTCATGAAGAAAGGCTTCAAACCCGGTTCACTTGACCCAACTCTTTTCACCAAAACCTATGATGATGAATTATTCATGTGCCAAATATATGTTGATGATATTATCTTTGGCTGTACTAACCAACGTTACAGTGACGAATTTGCCTATATGATGAGTGAGGAATATCAAATGTCTATGATGGGAGAATTGAAATTCTTCTTAGGTCTTCAAATTCGTCAACAGCGCAACGGCATCTTCATATCTCAAGAGAAATACCTCAAGGATGTGTTGAGGAAATTCGGCATGCAAGATTGCAAAGGCGTCAAAATCCCTAGGCCCACAAATGGCCATCTATGCACTAAAGAAAATGGTATAGACTTGGATCAAAAGGTATACCACTCCACGATTGGCTCTTTATTGTATCTATGTGCATCTAGGCCAGATATTATGCTTAGTGTTTGCATGTGTGCCCGTTTTCAAGCTACACCAAAGGGATCACACCATAAGGCTGTGAAGCATATTCTTCGATATCTAGCTCACACTCCAACACTTGGATTATGGTATCCCAAGGGCTCGGCTTTTGATCTCATTGGATATTCTGACTCTGACTATGCTGGTGATTGTGTGGACCGCAAGTCAACATCAGGCACATGCCATTTCCTCGGACGATCCTTAGTATGTTGGTCCTCGAAGAAGCAGAACTGCGTATCACTCTCTACTGCTGAAGTTGAGTACATTGCTGCTGGTTCGTGCTGTGCTCAATTGCTATGGATGAAGCAAACCCTCAAGGACTACGGCATCAATGTGAAGAATGTGCCACTCTTCTGTGACAATGAGAGTGCCATCAAGATTGCTCATAACCCAGTTCAGCACTCGAAGACAAAGCACATCCAGATTCGTCATCATTTTCTTCGAGATCATGTGTTGAAGGGCGACATCTCTATCGAGCACGTGAAGACTGAAGAACAGCTAGCCGATATCTTCACAAACCCCTTGGATGAGAAGAGATTTAGCAAGTTGTCGTGTGAGCTAAATATCTTAGAATCTTCGAATGTCCTTTGAAAAAGGACACACATCCTAACACTTACGCAAAATTGATGACTTATATGTGCAACACACGAAGTAACGTTTTTCTTCAATCAATGAAGACTAACCCTCTAAGTGTGAACAAATTAACGAAGAATTTGATTCTCACAACCCTACGACAATTGTACGCGGCGTCTGAAATCATCATTCTTATACGGTGGGTCACGCCACCAACAAAAGTTGAAAATCTTCAATTTGAGTTTTTCTTCAGTTTTTGAAATTCCTCTATTGCTCGAATTCTTCAACTTTGTTGAGTCTTCACTCTTTCCGACTGTGTTCTTCATTGACTATATATATACATATATATATATATATACATATATATATATATGAGTTTTTCTGTCCTCTACAGCATTCACTTATTGCTAATTCTTCAAGTTTACTTTTTCCTAAGTGAATGTGATCGGACCCGTCCCCCTCTATGCTAAACTCAACCCAGTCTGTTCACAAATTCTTCATGTGCGTTCTATTTGAAACCCGTTCAAAATCTTCACTGTGACCTTGTCAGCTGAAGAATTTGCGGACAAAACTTTAAAATATTCTTATCTGAATTTTTGGTTTTTGCCGCTCAAACCGTTCCACATCCCACTATGAGATTATTCTATTCACCCAGGATCTAACGCGATCTCCACTTCACAGTACGTGGGTGACAGATGTCGCTAGGATGAGAAGGGTCAGGGGCACGTTCGTCCATTTTCCTCAGACGAGCGGGTTTTCACCTCGGCTATAAATACCCCTCACCCTCCTCCGACCTCATCTACTTCGCTCGATCTCACTCCCCTCGCTCGAGCTCTCTGACCTAGCCCCGCTGCTACTTTCCATCATCGCCAGTGAGGAAGATCTTCACTACCTCGACCTCGTCGCCATCGTACTCGCGCCGGCTTCGGAAATCTTGACTCCGCCGTCGCCGTAGCTATCTTCCGTCACCAAGTTAGGGCGTGGAAGATCTGAACGAACGAACTTCTCAACTTCTAGTTCCAGTTCATCGTGTTCTTTGTCAAGGGTAAATAAAATCTATTTTTACTGCCCTTGTTGACGCTGATGATTTCCACAAAATCTTCAAAATGTGTTTATTCTTCAACTGCAACACTCTCAAACACCACACATGCATCTGTTCTTGATTTGTTTCTCTAAGCAACGTTTTTCTTCAAGATTCCTCAATTGTGTGGATTTTCAATGTATACAACTCTGGAACCTAAGTCAAAGACCGCTTAGTCAAATTCCTCAAGACACTCCTTGTCAAATTCCTCAAACTTGATTCTTTTGAAAAACTTTTGAGAACGCATATGACCTCTCCAAATTCTTCGCACCTATACTCTGTTCACAGGTACACATGTCCGCTGCTGAATCTCTAGGTTCTCATCAACTTAACTCATTTGCAGTGTTCCTTGAAGACAAATTGCATACCTCATCAGAGAATTCTATTGTTCAAAATCCTCGGTTGAAGAAAATGGCTGATGGCAAAAGACCTCAGAAGGGAGGCAAGAGACCATAAGTGAATACTGCTTTTGAGATCCCTGATGATATCTATGCAGGGTATTGCACTCCTGATGAAGCAATTCATGGCAACGAGGCAAAGAATGAGCACAAAGTCCGCATTCAAAGGATAGAGAGGAGATAGGCCAGAGAATGGAGGGAGTACAGATATGTGACTACCAAGTACATGAAGAAATTCGCAGTACACCCTCCATGCCCAAGACCTCCTTTGGCACCAGGCCAAGAAGCTGATCCCACTAGCATAAGGCATGGTGAGGACTCCCAAAAGAACAGGCAAAGCGGCAAGCCAAGTTGGCCAAAATGGCCAAAGAAGCAGTGAACATATTCAATGAAGATTCTGCTGCTGCCGCTGCTGAGGCCTCTGCTAGCAAGCCCAAGAAGGCTATGCCCAAGAAGCCTGCTCACAAGCCTAGTTCCTCAGCAATGCCCTCACGGCCAAGTTCCTCAAAGCCCTCACGGCCAATGCCTCATGCCACTTCCTCCAAAGCAGCTCCAGTCCCAACGGAAAAATCCTCAGCTGCTGATGCAAAGTCCTCGGCACCTGTGCATCTCGCCTCTTGCCAAAGGACCACGGGAATATCAATTGCTTCGGGAGTTTCTGCAAGTTCTTCAGCTCCTCCACAGTCTTCAACAACTCTGACCTTGCTGAAGACAAAGGCCATTGCTGGACGAGGCTCAAGGCCAAGCCCTCACAAGAAGCATGTCGCCTTTCATGAACCGTCTACTGAAGACGAAGCTGATGATGATGAATTGGCTGAAATCATCAAAGACAGATAGCAAAAGGCCGCTAGAGCCAAAGGCAATAATGTGCCTCTTCTGCTGGATCCCAAGTTGATCCTTGAGTTCATAGATCTCTGGCACAAGGACCCTAACACTCCTATGCCTGATTTCAATCTCACACCTGGCCAAAGTCATATGTTGAAGGCCTTTATTGGCGAAGAAAAATGGAAGTTTGAAAAGGCCAGGCAATTGAAGAAAGCTCAGTACAAGAAGGAGCGTTTTCTGAAGAAGAATGTTGTCACTATGACTCCTGATGAACTTGTGGCCATGCAAACTAAGATCAAAGCACTCAGTGATGAAGTTGACGCATACCGTGGAGATTGGCTAGGAGCCAAAGTCAAATTCGTCAGAATGGCAACAGGATTTACCTCAAATGTTGTAGCTTCAACGCAGCATGAAATTCCTCAGGCTGAGGCATCTGCTCAGCCTACTGAAGAACATGCAAGCATAGCTGATGAAAATCAGGTTGTTGAAGAAAATGAAAGCACCAGGGCTGATGAAGAAATTCCAGCCGCTGAAGACATTGCCAGGGCAACCTCCACTATTTCACCTGATGAACAAACCAGAACAGTTGAAGCATATGCTACTGAGCCTGAGGAAACTGAACATGCCAGGGGAACTGCATCAGTTGTGCCTGAAGAAATTGCACCAATTTCCTCTGCTCCTCCTACACAAACGACAAGTTCTAACCTTCCTTCTGCATCAGAAGCGAAGAAGACCAACTGCAGACACGCCAACTGTGAAGAAAAGGAAAGCATCTGCATCCTTAGAGTCTTCAGCACCAAAGAAAGTGAAGACATTGACGAGCTCTTATGCAAACCCAATCGATGTTGTTCCAATATCAAGCATGCCATCAAAGGAGATTGTTCCGTTTGGTGAGGAATATGTGATTCCTAGTGAATCAAATGAAGAAGATCCTTCTGATGCTACGTCAGAACAGTTGGATGAAAAAATTGAAGTGGATAATGCCCCTTCAACTCCGCTGGTATCATCGCCCATGCCTCAGTTCACAGCTAAAGAGGCAGGCGTTGAAGAAATTGATGAACAAGACGAGGATGTGTATATTGGGTCTACAACTCCTATTTAGAATGATGACTACTGGGAAAGTCATCACCCCAATTCACCACTGACCACTCCTCTGCATCAACCTCCTCAGTCCCCAATCCAAACAGAAGAAATTCATACGGGCTCTAAAGAACGTCAAGCTTCTCTTCTCTATGTTCTAGAAGAATTTCCAGCCACTAGCGCTGATGCAAATGTTGCTGAAGAAATGGAGGCCAAGGCTGCTGATGATACAGCTCCAGAAATTCCTCAGCCTGTGTCTCGAGAGGTTGTGTTTCAAGAGGCTGTGAAGACTTCTACTGCAATCTTCAGCCCAAGCCACAGAATCCTCACACCAAGAAGCAGAAGTTCAAGGCTGTGGACTTTTGTTGAGCATCATTTCTTCTCTGAATACAATCCATATGACTCTGCTCGTCTTCGACGCAAGCGTTTTTGGACTGCAGCCAGATGAATTTCTATTCCTCATAGCTGTTTGATAAGGACAAAGTTTTTGACCATGAGCAACTTCCTCATGTGGATACGGAGTCTCTATCGTGCTTCACCCCAGTCCTCAGTGTTCTTCATGACGCTGGGCTGCTCAACTTCTGCACCGACATCTGCGATTGGAATGAAGAACTCATTCTTCAATTCTTCACCACGCTGCACATTACTGTAAATGTTGAAGAGGTCAATTCATGGGTGCCGGACTGGATGACTGAAAACACTCACTACAAAGCTCCGGCCTCTGAATTGCTTCATGCCATCCCAGTCAGTCCTCCCACTGAAGGTGCAAGGCTCATCTATGCTGAACATGAGCTCTCCAACCATCTGATGCAAGTGCTGATGAAGCCTTTGAAGCCAGGCCAAGCTCTAAGGACCACATTCCTAGTAAAGGAATTGCATTATGTGCCCAGGACGATCTACCGAATATTGACCAAAACCCTCAGTCCGATTAAGGGCCACAACTCTGATGAAGAGGAGGTTGTTGGCATAATGAAGAATCTGCTATTCAATAATATCTTTGGTATTCCTATCAACTATCACAATTTCTTCATGAGGACTTTGGCCAATGCTGCTTTGTCACCGTTTGAGTTGAAGCCTTATGCTCCCTGGATTATGAGATTCATCAGAATAAGGTCTTCAATTCATTACAAGACTGACTTTCAAAATCATCTCAGCTACTTGCCACCAATAGAAGTCCTCAAACGGACTATTTCCTCAGCTGATGAGAAGGTCAAGGCCGCTGTTATTGATGAAGGCACTCGTCCATTGGATGGAAAGTTTCGCAAAGCTGCACCCTATTCCACCAATGATGACTCTGCCACACATGATTCTGCCGCAAATACTTCAAAGCAATTTCCTCAAGCCACTGCTCCGCGTGTCATGACTAATCGTGAGCTTCTCCTCAGTCTTCATCAGAAGGTCGATCGCAACCACAAGTGGGTCAAGTGACAGTTTGGTTCAATTCTTCAGAATATGACAATCACGCAAAACACTATGAAGAAGAACCATTACTACCTACATGAAGTTTTTGATCGCACCTAGGATGTATTGTCTCACCTCTACGGTGATGAAGATCTCAAGCAGATGGGCTTCCAACAGGACTTTGACTGGTTTCAGCCACCTTCGACGAAATTCAAGAAGGTTAAAGTTCCTCACTTGGTGGCGAGTTCATATTCCTCATCATGCGAGATGGATGAAGCCGGAGACTTGAACGACACCGAGGTAGGCCCTACTCCAACAAACAACCCGAACAACACTGGTGCTCCTCCATCGACTTCTTGATCATATTCTTCACGGGCGTTAGTCCTCATTTTTCGTCCCTTTTGGTCATTCAATGACAAAGGGGGAGAAATTTGAGTTAGTCTTCAAGCGGGTCTCTTATATGGGCGTTTTTTTAAGTTGAAACTCTTGCTCTTCTGAAGATTTTTGTTGGATCGAGTTGTAAACTTAAGTCCTATGGTGGTCCGATACTTTTTCTCTGTTTTTCTACATGCTATTTCCTCAAGTATGTTAATGCACGCATGCTGAATTACACCATATTTCATCATGCATTTCAAATTCTTCATATCATATGTTAAGTGCGTGTATGAATTAGAAGATATAGGGGGGATCTCCATGATTCTACTCTACAATGTGCATTTGCTATTCAAAGCAAATTCCTCAATATGCACATCTTCAGGGGGAGTTCTTCTATGTCTTGCAATCAAATTCCTCAATATCAGTACTTACATTTCATATGTTTATCCCTGTTGAAAACTTAACCTATATTGTCATCAATCACCAAAAAGGGGGAGATTGTAAGTGCATCTAGTGCCCCTTAGTGATTTTGGTGTATTGAAGACTTATAGGTTAAGGGACTAATGAGTTTGTGAGTGTACACAGGTCTATAAGTCTATGAGGAGTTTGATATTTACGATGAAAGTCGACCACTAAAAATGGACGTCTTCAGCTGAAGACTTTGGTTTTCTTGAAGACTTTGAAAGTGAAGAAATTGGTGTGACCGTGAAGACTAGATATTCATGTGAGGATTATGAAGCGTGATGACTTTTCTTTTCGTAGTTTCATTTTCTCTTTCTTGAGTCATAGGAAACACCGTACTGTTAAAGGGGGTCGAGGTAAAACTAAGGAAAAGTTTCCAAGTGATGCTCATCTCAAAATCCTACACCTACCCAATCCTTTAGAGTGAACCCATTGGAAATCTCATACAGTTCAGTCAATTTCTTCAGTAACAGAGACGAAGATCTTCTGGTCTCTGAGGAATTTGTTCTGACTGAGGAGTTAGGAATTCGCCAGTGCGGATTGCCTACAAGTGAGGAACATGATAGCCCGGGGGAATTTGATACTCAAATATCCGACCGTTGTTGTGCTACGCGCCAGCTGTCCCAAAATATCTACCCACCTAACGATCATATCATTAAAGGGCATTTATGTCATATCATGTCGGGCTGCTCCCTAGGCAATAAATAGCCGCCCCCTACAACCACTAGTTGGTTGGCTGCTCCGAGAGAAACTAACACTTGTCATTGAGAGCATCCCATCATCCGAGGACTTTGAGCGAAAATCATTAAGCGAGGAAAACCCAATCCCAAACACCTACAAACCCAAAGTGATTGAGCATCATTGAAGAGATTGTTCCTGTGTGGAACTGACGCTTGTTACCTTTAAGGACTGTGCATCCTCCAGACTGTTAGGCGTCATGATCTAGAGCATCCAAGAGGAAATTGTGGATCGCCGAGTGACTGAGTCTGTGAAGGTTTGGAAGTCACTTGAGGACTTACCACGAGTGATTGGGCGAGGTCTGTGTGATCTTAGCTCAAGGAGAATACGGTGAGGACTATGTGTCCGGGACTGTGTGTCCTCGGGTTTAAATACCTAGCCGCTCTAACCAGACGTACAACAGTCACAACAGTTGAAACTAGTCTACCAAATCACTGTCTTCATCGAGCTACTAGTTCTATTTCCTCAACCCTTTCATTTCCTCATTCTTGTGTTGAAATACTTGATCGTTACTGTTTGAAGACTTTGACTGAAGACTTTCTCAATTTCCTCAATCCAATTTCTTCAGTCACTTTGTCTTAAGCCTGCTTATCCTGTGTTCACGCTACTTGTACTCTATGCTTGTCATGATGACTGTGCTATTGCTCTGTTACGCTTGCATCTGAGTACTTATTCCACTGCTAGTTGTTCGTGACTTAGAAATTTCCTCACCTTGAAATTCCTGAGTGACAAATTTGTAAAAGGTCGCCTATTCACCCCCACTAGTCGACATAACGCACTTTCAGCGGCACAGAGGTTTGTATAGCCTGACGACAAAATCCCGTGGTTGGTCCCCAACGTGGCCTTCCATAGGAGGAGGAGCCTCCAGTGGGGGCGCGGCCAGAGTGCCGCCCCGCCCTCTTCCTCCTCGGGCGCTGCGGTGACCTCGGCCTCACCCTCTCCCTCCTTCTCTCATGGCGGGCTCCACCACCGCGTGGTCTGGAGGAGAAGGGATGCGCTGTCGAGCAGAAGTGTAACGCCCACGATGCGGCTATATCTCCCACGTGTCGAGGCACGACTTAGAGGCATAACCGCATAGTGGTTTTGTCGCAAGAAGGGTCATCTTCACACAATCCCATGTAATGAACAAGAATGGGATAAAGAGTTGGCTTACAATCGCCACTTCACACAATACATAAATATAATTCATACATCATCCAAAATACACACATAGACCGACTACGGTCAAGATCCAAATGAAAATAAGATAACTCCAAATGCTAGATCCCCGATCGTCCCAACTGGGCTCCACTACTGATCATCAGGAAAAGACACATAGTAACGACCACGTTCCTCATCGAACTCCCACTTGAGATCGATCTCATCATCTGCACTGGCATCGTCGGCACCTGCAACTGTTTTGGTAGAATCTGTGAGTCACGAGGACTCAGCAATCTCACACCCGCGAGATCAAGACTATTTAAGCTTATAGGAAAGGATGGTGTAATGAGGTGGAGCTGCAGCAGGCAATAAGCATATATAGTGGCTAACTTGCGCAAATGAGAGCGAGAAGAGACGCAACGGAACGGTCGTCATCTAGTAATGACCAAGAAGTGATCCTGAACTCCTACTTACGTCATTCATAACTCAGACCGTGTTCACTTCCCGGACTCCGCCGAGAAGAGACCATCACGGCTACACACACAGTTGATGTATTTTAATTGGGTCAAGTGACAAGTTCTCTACAACCGGCCATTAACAAATTCCCATCTGCCTCATAACCGCGGGCATGGCTTCCGAAAGATAATACCCTGCAGGGGTGTCCCAACTTAGCCCATCATAAGCTCTCACGGTCAACGAAGGATAAACCTTCTCCCGGAAAGACCCGATCAGTCTCGGAATCCCGGTTTACAAGACATTTCGACAATGGTAAAACAAGACCAGCAAAGCCACCCGAATGTGCCGACAAATCCCGATAGGAGCTGCACATATCTCGTTCTCAGGGCACACCGGATGAGACATCCTATGAGTAAAACCAGACCTCGAGTTTCCAAGAGGGGGCCCCGCAGTCTACTCAGTTCGGACCAACACTAGAAGGAGCACTGGCTCGGGGGGGTTAAAATAAGATGACCCTCGGGCTCGCGAAAACCCGGTGGAAAGGCTTAGGTGGAAAATGGTAAAACCAAAGTTGGGCCTTGCTGGAGGAGTTTTATTCAAGGCGAACTGTCCAGGGGGTCCCATAAATCACCCAACCGCGTAAGGAACACAAACTCAAGGAACATAATACCGGTAAGACAGAAACTAGGGCGGCAAGAGTGGAACAAAACACCAGGCATAAGGCCGAGCCTTCCACCCTTTACCAAGATATATAGATGCATTAATTAAATAATATATATTGTGATATCCCAACATATCCATGTTCCAACATGGAACAAACTTCAACTTCACCTGCAACTAGCAACGCTATAAGAAGGGCTGAGCAAGAGCAGTAACAAAGCCAAACAACGGTTTGCTAGGAAAGGATGGTTAAAGGCTGACATGGAAATATGGGAGGCATGATATAGCAAGTGATAGGTAGCGTAGCATGGCAATAGAACGAACAACTAGCAAAGCAAAGATAGAAGTGATTTCGAGGGGTGGTCATCTTGCCTGCAAGGTTCTCAGAGTTGTCGAAAGCTTGATCCTCGTAAGCGTACTCAACAGGTTCCTCGTTCACGAACTCGTCTCCTGGCTGTACCCAAGACAAGAACACAAGCAACGGAACCACAATCAATCACGAGAAATGCACAAGCAACATGATGCAAAACATGTATGATATGCGAGATATGATATGCGATGCATATGCGTGCTCCGGAAGGAAAATGATGAACAAGGCAGTAACTTGGCAAAACAAGCATGCCACTGGAAAGATGAGATGATTTCGGTCGAAATCGATATAAAGATCACCGGAAACGGATGCACGGTTTGCAAATGGCAAGCAAAATAAGAATGACACGAATCTGCGATTAACAGCATGATAGCACTTAGAATGCAACAAGTCACAATTCTACAGCACTCCAACATAGCAACGAAGCACATGGCAGTAATCTACAGGAGATGCTTGACAAAATATGAACACTGAGCTACGGCTATATCACAACATAACAAGCTCAAACAAGCATGGCAAAAGTGCAAAAGATAACAGGTTCACAGACTTGGTGAAATTACTGGACATGGCTGAAACAGCATCACGTAGCAATGTTCAGAGCACGAAATCAACATGCTACAGGAACTTAACATGGCAAAACAAGGCATAGCAGTATTCTAATAAATGCATATGACAAAAGGCCCTTACTTACCATAAGCCAAAAAGGACCAGAAGATATGATGGCAACCATGTAAACATAGCAAGTTTCGTTATCAGGTTTCAGACTTAGCAGAAAACAGAGCATGGCAGAAATAATAATATGAGGGCCTTTTGGTGAGCTTGAGTCACTCACCACAAGGCAATGCATGACATAACAAGCATACCTACAGCAAGATGGCATGTTTATTTAGATATCCATGGCAAGAGCAAATACATAGCATATATGTATCAACTACAATAAGCTTGGCAAAAATGAATATCATGTTAAGAATCTGCCAGAAATGTTTTGTAGCAAAAGTAGAGCAAGATTGAGTCATGCTATGGCACTCCATAATTGCAAACAAAGGGCAGGAATGGATCAATTACAAAAATATCTACAAAAAATCCTTAATGAACATCTCCAAAATATGCATGGATCTCTCTGTAGCATCAAGTTTACATGCCAACAAAATAACAGCAGACAAAGACTGAGAAATTACCAAGTCTCTGAAATCAGAAACATTACGGAGCCTAGTTTGCATGCTTGTGCTAGTCACCACAGAGATCACAAAAATACATGGCATACACCACTGGAAAGATAGCATGGCATACAACAAATCACATGTAAAGCTCATGCCCATAAGATGCACAGATTAAATGATACAAAAATGACAAATCTCCAAGTTCTGTTAAGAACCAGTAGATAACAGCAACTAGCACTCTTGCACCAGAGATTTGGGCATCAAGATGGCCTCTAATGAACATGGTGCAATTGAACAAAATGTAGAGCATCACGAGACGAATAATTTGACATATTACACGCGCGAAACGGTGCTACATGTAGAGAGTTATGCCATGATAAACAGGGGTGCATATTGTAAAAATAAAAGACCGTGGAATTCGGGTAAACGGGAAAAGTCAACCTAGGATTACTGTCGATCCAGATCTGGCCGGGGCCGCCGGAGTTGGAGCTCGCCGGAGCTGCGGGGAGGCGACGGCGAGGAGGAGGCGGGCATCGGGCGGAGCCGGCAGGGCGCCGGAGGAGGACGGTGCGGCGGCGGCGACCGGCGGGAGCAGACGCGGTGGAGCGGCGGCGGCGGCGTTGCACCGGCGGGCGACGGCGAGGCGGCGGGCCGGCCGGCGCGCGGTGGAGGCGCGGGAGCGGCGGAGGGAGGCGCGCAGGCGGCGGCGGCTCGCGGGAGCGGGCGGAGACAGGCGACGGCGGCTCGGGCTCGCGGGCCCGCGGCGGGCCGCGGCGTACGGGCGCGGGCGGCGGCGACACGTGACGGCGGCGGTGGAAAAATGAACGTGTCCGTCGGTGGAGAATCTGTCCGGCGGCGGCGGGGAGAATTTTAGGGTTTCATGTGCGATTGATTTCGGGAGGGGAGGCATATAAATAGGTAGAGGGAGCTAGGAGGCTCCAAATGAGGTGCGGTTTTTGCCCACACGATCGTGATCGAACGACCTACAGCATGGAAGAGAGTTTGGTGGGTTTGGGGCTGTTTAGAGATGGGGTTTTGCTGGAACACACAAATGGACTTTGCGGATGCCCGGTTAACCGTTGGAGTACCAAACGACCTCCAAATGGAACGAAACTTGACCGGTGGTCTCCCGGTAGTATACCAAGGCCACTTGACAAGCCTCGGTCCATTCCGAGAATGTTTGACACCCGCTCACGAAAGTAAACAAGAGGGGTGCACCGGAGGAGATAGGAGCGCCGGATTGCAAAACGGACAACGGGGAAAATGCTCGGATGCATGAGACGAACACGGATGCAAATGCAATGTACATGATGACATGATATGAAATGCATGACATGAACAAAATGCAAAACGAAAAACAAAACCCGACCACGAAGGGAATATCATAACACATAGCCGAAAATGGCAAGAGTTGGAGTTACAATTATGGAAAGTTACATGCGGGGTGTTACAAGAAGCTCTCGTTGCCACCGCTGGAGTGCCACCGCGCCCTCGTCCTCTCACCATGGCTAGCAAAGAAAGATTGAGACGGGAAAGGGAGAAGTACATGTAAGCAAATGCACCACTCCAGCCCCCTTTTATAGAGGGACGAAGCAGCGGACTGGCCTCTCACTCAGGGATCGGCCACCCCACTCCCCCAATACGGTCTCCCTGCGCCTTCAGTGACTCGGGGAATCAGAGCCGACCCTCTACTCCAACCGACGATGCCTGGTTTTCTGCCATGGCACTCGTCCCCGCGCTCCTCGCATCCACCACCTACTCTACCCAGAGAATGAAGTACACGTGGCAGGTTTGCATGAAGCGGGGAGCAAGTGGGATAGCAGTTTCCGCCCCGTGATCATGGGGCGTGGGTGTCACAGCCCTAGAATTTGTTTGTAATTAGTTGCATTTGAGAGCATCATGCATCATTTCTAAATTCTGAAAGTTGAATTGAGGTTAGTTGAAACCCTTAGAAATCACTTCAGAAATAATCAACATTAAAATCTTTTCAAATGAGTCCAAGAAAATGCTCCTGTTATTCTATAAAACTAATGGCAAGAGGTAAAATTCAAACCAATATTTTTGGAGACTCAGAAATATTTATTTTGGGCATTTGAAAATTAATTCAATAACTATTTGAATTGGTTCTATATTTATGTTGGGGAACGTAGTAATTCCAAAAAAATTCCTACACACATGCAAGATCATGGTGATGCATAGCAATGAGAGGGGAGAGTGTTGTCCACGTACCCTCGTAGACCGTAAGCGGAAGCGTTATGACAACGTGGTTGATGTAGTCATACGTATTCATGATCGACCGATCCTAGTACCGAAAGTACGGCACCTTTGCGATCTGCACACGTTCGGCTCCGTGACGTCCCACGAACTCACGGTCCAGCAGAGTGTCGAGGGAGAGTTTCGTCAGCACGACGGCGTGATGACGGTGATGATGAAGTTACCGGCACAGGGCTTCGCCTAAGCACTGCAACGATATGACCGAGGTGGATTATGGTGGAGGGGGGAACCGCACACAGCTAAGAGATCAATGATCAACTTGTGTGTCTATAGGGTGCCCCTTGGCCACGTATATAAAGGATGGAGGGAGGAGGAGCCCGGCCCTTCTAGGGCGCGCCCAAAGTGTGGAGTCCTACTAGGACTCCCTAGTCCTAGTAGGATTCCACCTCCCACATGGAATAGGAAAAAGGGAAGGGAGAAGGAGAAGGAAGGAAGGGGGCGCCCCCTTTCCCTAGTCCAATTCGGACCAATCCATGGGGAAGGGGCGCGGCCACCCTTGAGGCCTTTCTCTCCTTTCCCGTATGGCCCATTAAGGCCCAATATGAATTCCCGTAACTCTCCGGTACTCCGAAAAATAGCCGAATCACTCGGAACCTTTCCGATGTCTGAATATAGGCTTCCAATATATCGATCTTTACGTCTCGACCATTTCGAGACTCCTCGTCATGTCTCCGATCTCATCCGGGACTCCGAACAAACTTCGGTCATCAAATCACATAACTCATAATACAAATCATCACAGAACGTTAAGCGTGCGAACCCTACGGATTTGAGAAGTATGTAGACATGATCGAGACTCACCTCCGGTCAATAACCAATAGCGGAACCTGGATGCTCATATTGGTTTCTACATATTCTACGAAGATCTTTATCGGTCAAACCGCATAACAACATACGTTGTTCCCTTTGTCATCGGTATGTTACTTGCCTGAGATTCGATCGTCGGTATCTCAATACCTACTTCAATCTCGTTACCGGCAAGTCTCTTTACTCATTCCGTAATGCATCATCCCGCAACTAACTCATTAGTCACATTGCTTGCAAGGCTTATAGTGATGTGCATTACCGAGAGGGCCCAGAGATACCTCTCCGATACACGGAGTGACAAATCCTAATCTCGATCTATGCCAACTCAACAAACACCACTGGATACACCTGTAGAGCATCTTTATAATCACCCAGTTATGTTGTGATGTTTGATAGCAGACAAAGTGTTCCTCCGGTATTCGGGAGATGCATAATCTCATAGTCATAGGAACATGTATAAGTCATGAAGAAAGCGATAGCAACATACTAAACGATCAAGTGCTAAGCTAACGGAATGCATCAAGTCAATGACATCATTCTCTAATGATGTGATCCGATTAATCAAATGACAACTCATGTCTATGGCTAGGAAACTTAACCATCTTTGATTCAACGAGCTAGTGAAGTAGAGGCATACTAGTGACACTTTGTTTGTCTATGTATTCACACATGTACTAAGTTTTCGGTTAATACAATTCTAGCATGAATAATAAACATTTATCATGAAATAAGGAAATAAATAATAACTTTATTATTGCCACTAGGGCATATTTCCTTCAATTTATTATATAATAAATATATGTTCAATAATTCTGTAAATTGTTGTATGGCTTTGGATAAGTCCACTGAGTTAGCACAATTATTTTCATGAAGTTTAAAGTTGATTTGGTGTTAAAAATAAATCGCAAACAAACTACAAAAAATAGAAAAGAGAAACAAAAAAATGTGAAAAAGAAGAAACTTAACTGCCCAACATGGCCCGACTTACCTGGTGGCCCAGTTGGCCGGCCCAGCCCACTTGGCGCTGCCAGTCGTCTTCAACCCAGCGCCAGGAGGACGCTGGGCGTGTGCCCGCGGCGCGCACGCACACGCTCGGCCACCTCCTCTGTGCCTGCTTGCCCTGGCTCTCCCTGGATGACGCCACGATACCCCCTGGCTCCCTCTCTCTCATCTCCCTCACTCGTTGCCCTCTCTCCCCTCCTCTGTCTCTCTCACGCGCAGCCACCCGAACACACCCATCGCGCCGCTCGCCGTTGCCATGCCCACAGCCACCCACTCGCCCCTCCGACGTGCCCATGAGCTCCGCGCCGTCGTCCTCCTCACCTCCACCAAACCAAGCAAGCCAGGAAGCACCGCAGCGACGCCATCGTCATCATCTATGCTGACGGGCGCCCGAGATCGCCATCGTCAATCCGTCGCCTCCGACGCTTCCAAAGCACGCTGGGTTTCTCTGCGAGTTCTCTGTGAGCTCCTTTCCATTTCCCCCCTGTCCCCTTCCTCTAGCGCGTCCTCTAACACCGATTCCACCATGGCCGTAGCTCGCCATCAGCCATGGCTGTTGGACCTGCTGCTGCTGAGCCCCCCTCGACCCGTGCTGCTGTTCTTCGTGCTCCTGGAGCATCGTAGTTGCTTCCCCGCTGCCTCCTTTGCTCGCCCGCTCGCTCTAACTCCGCACCCGTGCAGCACCCAACTCCGGCCGCCGCCCAACTCGCCACCGCCACCACCACAGCCCGCACTAGCGCCAGCCACCATAACCGCTAGATGCGCACGAGCCCCAGCTCGCCGTAGAACCCAACCGCGGCCTAAACCGTGCAGTGTAGCACGAACCCGACGCGTCTCCGCCGCTCAGTTGGTCGTCGCGGGCCTAACTCCGGCGACTGCCGACATGGCGCCATGATTAGTGTTAATCCCCGCCAGCTAGACCACCCACAGTCACTGACAGCGGGCCCTATCGCAGGGTCAAACCCCGTCAACTCTAGATTTGACAAGGATTAGCCAGTGGGTCACTGACCAGTGGGCCCCACTGGTCAGGTTTGACCAGTTTGACCCCGTTGACCTGCTGATGCAGTGATGACGCAAGGCTGACATCATAACTAATTTATGGGGTTTTGAATAAATCAGAAATGATTTATTAATTATAGAAAATGGTATAAACTTCAAAAAATCATGGAAATTCAACCGTAGCTCAGATTGAAATAATTTATATATGAAATATTATCAGAAAAATCCAAAGAATCTGTTTACGGCATTTTCATGCATGTTTGCGCAACTTAAAGCTACTGTTTATGAAAAATTTGAATTAATGGCATTTGAAATGCCTTATGTGGAGTTTGAATTTGAATCTAGTGTTCAAACCAACTCCATTTAAATCGCTGCTAGCTGCATTAGCTCAAATCATAGCATATTGCCATGTCATGATCATGCATCATATTGTGGCATTGCATTGATTGTGTTCTTTCTCTGTTTGTCGGTATTTGTTCCCTCTTAGTGGACGTAGTTTCGACGATAAGTTCGATGACACCGATGAAGAGCTATACTATCTTCAGAAGTGCCACGCAAGCAAACCCCCTTGTTCATTCCGATACAATCCCACTCTCTTGCTCCTGCTCTCTTTTATTGCATTAGGACACAACGATTCATCTGTTACATGTTGCGGTAGTTGAACCCCTTTTCCTCTGCATGACCTGTCATTGCTACAGTAAATAGATGAAACCCACTAGCATGAGTAGGAGTTGTTTGAGCCCTGATGTGCCTACTCATTCATGTTTGTTTGTCATGCCTGCTACTGCTTAGAGTTGAGTCAGGTCTGATTCATCGGGGATGAATTGGAATTGTGACGAACATGTCCTACTGTGTGTGAGCTAAGTCTGTGAACATGATTTGGTAAAGGTAGCGGTGAAAGTCCATGTAGGAGTACATGGAGGGTTGTTTCATTGAAACCATCCTCAGGAACTGAGTTCTGTGTTTGTGATCCATGAACAGCTACTACCACGCGTTGGGCCCGAAACAAATGGACCCTCTCGACTTATTAACCGCCCCTGTCCTCTGTCCGGGAGTTGCAAGTAGTTTCTGGTGTTTGTAATATGCTGGAGGCCGTGCGCAGCACTGACCCGAGGGGTGGGTTGTGATGCGGTAGGCACGTGGCACGGTGTACCGAGACGCCCGTTTGGTGACTCGGGAACCCTGCACACATCGTTTGGGGCCGTATGTAGAAACCTCGGCCGGACTCCCTGCGGATGGAACCTGAATAGGCGATAAACCTGGACTAGGGACTTGTGTGGTTAGTCAGGTCGTGGCCGACACCCTTGCCAGGCTTCTGCTTGAAGGTTTCCGAAATACATAACGTGTACATGGCGGTAAGTGGTGAGAGCGTGTGTGAAGAAGTACACCCCTGCAGGGTTAAGATCATCTATTCCAATAGCCGCGTCTGCGCTAAAGGACCTCTGGGTTGCCTATACAGTTCATAGACAAGTGAAAGTGGATACTCTAAAATGCGCAAGATAAGCGTGAGTGCTATGGATGGCCTTCTCGTAGGGAGACGGGAGCGGATCCATAGTGGTGTATTGATATGGTGAATATGTGGACTCATGTGCGCCACCTCAAAGTGTTACTTGCAGTCGTAGTTCAGGATAGCCACTGAGTCAAAGCTAGCTTGCTGTAGTTAAACTCCACCACCCCTTTGTTGATACCGATGCATATGTAGTTAGTTCTGATGTAAGTCTTGCTGGGTACATTTGTACTCACGTCTGCTTAATTTATTTTTTTGCAGAGAGGCTTCAGTATCGCTAGTAGTTCCGCGTGGACTTCGACGTTTAGCTTGTTACCTCAGCTACGATCTTGTGCCCTCGGCAGGGTCTTGTAGATAGTCAGGCTTCTTAGCCTAGTTGTCTGTACTCAGAGAAGTTAAGCTTCTGCATGTGCTTGTTGCTTGTATGACTTGAATGCTAGGTCATCAGGCCCATGTTTGTAATATCTGGCTCTTCGTAGCCTAATGAATAAATACTTTGAGTTGTAGAGTTTTGTTGTGATGCCATGTTGTATTTGCACATATCGAGAATATTGTTTGTATGATTTGAAATGCTCGGTATGTGTGGGATCCGACAACCTAGTTGTTTATGCTTGGTAGCCTCTCTTACCAGGAAATGTCTCCTAGTGCTTCCATTGAGCCATGGTAGCTTGTTACTGCTCCGGAACACTTAGGTTGGCCGGCATGTGTCCTTGTACGTTCATGTGTCTGTTCCTACAGGGAAATGTCACGCGGTGTCTACCGGAGTCCTGTTAGCTTGCTACAGCCCGGATTCACTCGCTGATGACCGACACGTTAGTTGCTGGGTCATGGATGGCTGTCTTGGTAAGTTAGTGCCACTTTGGGTTCACGACTAGTCTTGTCGGCCCGGGTTCTCTGTCATATGGATGCTAGCAACACTATCGTATACGTGAGCCAAACGGCGCAAACGGTCCCGGGCCAGGTAAGGTGGCACCCGTGGGGATACCGTGCGTGAGGCCACAAAGTGATATGATGTGTTACATGCTAGATAGGTGTGACTTAGGATCGGGGTCCTGACAGTGGGAGACCCATGGGCCACGATCTGGGTTTTTCCGTAACATTGTGCACGACGCGCGGGAAAATCGGAAACTGGCTCGGGCACAAGATTAATGAAGAAGCCAAGAAGATCTCAAGGGGCCAACCACTCCCACGGCCCTGCCTATACAGTTTTTAGGGCCTACCCCGATGATGCCCGACAACGCGTTCGGGCCAGGCCTTGGGGATTATGTCAGTGCAACAAACCCTGGGTTTGTTGCCCAGACTGTGCACAGGCACGAGAGCAAGATTACGGCACCAAGATCGGAGTGGAGCACAAGGAATCAGTTTTTCAAAGGACCAACATGCA
This sequence comes from Triticum aestivum, assembly GCF_018294505.1. Classification (NCBI taxonomy): domain Eukaryota; kingdom Viridiplantae; phylum Streptophyta; class Magnoliopsida; order Poales; family Poaceae; genus Triticum; species Triticum aestivum. The sequence goes on along the minus strand of NC_057814.1, from coordinate 318,884,893 downwards.
ACACCACAAGACCAAGACTAGCCAGAGAAGGAGGATACTGCTCCGGGAAAAACCTCCCTTGCCTGGCAGGCAAGCCAGGTAAGGGCGGGGTCACCCCCGGAAGCAAGCCTCCAAGACACCTTGGCAGGGCCTGCCGGGACTCGCGGAGGCAAAACCACCTCACCATGACGCGCGTCATCGATCGGTGTGGTGTCAAGCTCCAAGATGACTAAGCGGCTTTTATTCGCCACATGGCAGCCACATTCAACAGGGAATACCTACAGGTGACACCAGTCCTGCGACGTGTCGAGCAAGCAGCTGCGAGGCTGCCAAAACAGCCTGGCAAGGCCTTCCGGGCAAGCTACAATGTGACATAGAGCGGCGCATTTAATGCGCTCTATCAGCCCGCAGAGTTAGGTATGGTAGCACTGTTTGCTATCTTATCAGTGCATAATGACTGATTTGCCACTGTGGTGACCCCTTTTCTTTAAAAGGAGGCCCAATGCAACCATAGAAAGGGTTAGCGAATCCACCCCCCCACAGATTCATACATGTGTAGCCGTTCTGCCCCGAGGCAACCCTGCTAGGTAAGCGTGTTGCGTTCACCACCATTTTTCCACCATTAATCCACCAAAGCAGGAGTAGGGTTTTACGCCTCACGGTGCCGCCTGAACCTGGGTAAAGATTGCCTGCTTGATCCCGGCCGTGCTGCTCGATGCCCCTCTGCTCTTTGTGCAACGTGTCATCCCCCCGCCGAACCAGCAAGGGACTCTTTGTCCTATAGGTGGCCATGGTTTCCCACGACAGATTATATCAAAAACCCTAAGGTCTATGGGGAGGTGGATCAATACGGTTGGACCACAGATGAGAAGGAAGACGTCAACATGGAGAAAACAAGGGATGATAGCTCTGATGAAGATGAAGATCCACTACCTCAACCTGGAGATATGCATGTGGGATTCAAGAAGTCAAGCCTTCCTAACAAAGCAAACAAACCTAAGGTTCAATTTATCCCATATCGTTTTCTGCAGGAGAGCAACACGACATTATGCAAAAGGGTATTAAAGGTCGAGCTAGAGAATGATGATCTAACGGAGGAAAAATTTAGCCTCAAACGCAAGCTGGAGAAAAAGACTGGTCACTGCCTCATCACCACCACCATCATCTGCATCACCAAATAAGGACACTTGAGTACACGGGTATGGGAACTCCCCTTGTCTTGTGCCAAGCTTGGGGAGATGCCGGTATCGTATCACCATCACTTTTATTACCTTTACCTATCTTAGTTCAATCCTTAGCTATTTCATGACTTAGGTTAATAAAAGTTTAGTATGATCTATTTTCGAGTGCTAGTTTCGCGATCTATCTATCTATGTAATCGAGTGAGAGTTATATAATAAAGTTTAGTTTGAGTTTTTGCTTCTTCATGTTTATGTTCCAATCAAAATAAAGGAACATAATGACAAATATCATATACTAATCTTATGGTAAGTAATGACATCACATAAGGAAGAGTGTAAGTGGTAAAATTTATTGAAAGTTGACAAACATGGCATTGGTCAATGATGCAATTCATGAAAGAATTAATAAGGGAAGAGAAGATTCACATGCAAATACACTATCTTGGACATATTTTATGATTGTGAGCCCCCATTAAATATCTTATGCCAAATTGTTGATGTTCGACAAGGAAGACAACGTAATGATTTATGTTTGTTCATATTCAGATAGAAGTTATATTGTCATAGATCCTTCAACATGTGGTGCTTGCTCAATACCTTTGCTAGCCAAAAATCTGCACTAAGTAGAGATACTACTTGTGCATCCAAAACCCTTAAACCCAAATCCATGTTTTGAGAGTCCACCATACCTACCTATGGATTGAGTAAGATCCTTTAAGTAAGTTGTCATCGGTGCAAAAAGAGCAATAAAATTTGCTTCTAAATGTGTTTGATTTTTTAGTGTAAGGGAAAATAAGCGTTGTACGAACTTGTGATGGAAAAGTAATCAAAGCGACAAACTGCATAATAAAGGTTGTATCATAAGGGGAAATATGACGTGACGTTCTTTTGCATTAAAAGATGATGCATACAAAACCAAAAAGCGCATGACAACCTCTGCTTCCCTCTGTGAAGGGCCTATCTTTTACTTTTATGTATTTACCTTTTATGTAAGAGTCAAAGTAGTTTCCTGTATTCCTTTTTATTTTCTCTTTGGCAAGCATCATGTGGTGGGGAAAGATCTAGGCACATATATCTAGTAGGATATCAGTGATCATGAGTTATTATTGTTGACATCACCCTTGAGGTGAATAAGTTGGGAGGTGAAACTATAAAACCCTATCTTTCTATGTGTCCGGTTGAAACTTTTTGCTCATATACATGTTGTGAGTGTTAGAATCATACAAGATTCAATGATGTTTGAGTATGTTGACTTGCCAAAAGGCTCCGATGCAAGGCCCTTCCTGAAAATATGATGAATTGGAGTTGCAAAGTTGTCTGAGAACATAGTTTGTTAGTTTTCAATGAAGTTTATGCTTTCTACCTTGATGTTGTGATGAATTGTTACTTGTTCATGAGAAGCTATATGATAAAGTTTTATGATCAAGTTTGTTGTTGTTATAATAATAAGCATGATGCTACTATGTACGTATTTGTTTTTATCGACACCTCTCTCTCTAAACATGTCGACATGATCTTCTATATCGGCTTTTGCTTGAGGACAAGCGAGGTCTAAGGTTGGGGGAGTTGATGCGTCCATTTTGCATCAGGTTTTCCTAATGTTATTTATAGTGTTTTTATGAATCATAACACTTTGTGGAGTAATTCTAATGTCTTTTCTCTCATAATATGCAAGGTTTACACAAAGAAGGAGAATACCGGCAGCTGGAATTCTCGACCTGAAAAAGCTATGTCACAGCTACCTATTCTGCACAACTCCAAATGAGCTGAAATTTTATGGAGAATTATTTTGGAATATATAATAAATATTGGAGAAAATAAATACCATACGGGCCCAGCCAGGTGCCCACAAGGCACCAGGGTACGCCTGCCCCCTTGGCGCGCCCTGATGGGTAGCGGGCTCCTCAGCCCACCTCCAATGCCCATTTTTTGGTACATAAGGTCTTTTGACCTAGCAAAAAATACGGAGAGGACTTTCGGGACGGAGCGCCGCCGTCTCGAAGCGGAACTTGGGCAGGAGCACTTTGCCCTCTGGCGGAGCGATTCCGTCGGGGGAAATTCCCTTCGGGAGGGGGAAATCGAAGCCATCGTCATCACCAACAAACCTCTCATCTTTGGGAGGCCAATCGTCATCAACATCACCATCTCATCTCAAACCCTAGTTCATCTCTTGTGTTCAATCTCTGTATCAAAACCTCAGATTGGTACCTGTGGTGGCTAGTAGTGTTGATTATGTCAGCGTTCTGGGAATGGGGGTACCCAGACTTTCTTGCCTGCGGCCCACGGCGTGGCTCCGTCAACGGCCCGGTATGGCCCAGCTTCAGCAACAACAACCCAAGACCCTCGCGAGGTGCCCAGCCTCGCAAGGCGGGCGACACCAAGACCTCCCTGGGGGGGAAGACTCCCCAGGCTGGCTCCCGAGGAGCGGAGATATCTAGGCAAGCTGCACATCGCGAGGTTCATATGACATGAGCCGTGACGACTAAGGCCAGGCGGGCGCCAGCGGGCGCAGTGTACCAGTTTCCTCTTTGGTTCTAAGGAGGCAAGCGCAGGCGCGGAGTCCCGAGGAATCAAGCAAAGGCTTCCATTTCGGTGCAACAAGACCAAGACCGCCAGGACGGCAGGACGGAGGTCATCGCGGAGCCCACCGCGGCGTCACCACTAGATGCTTTTGCAGGCGAAGACTACTTTTGTCAGGATAACTTGTACTAGTTGTCTCCCTTTGAATTTGGCCATTGTGGGATCCTTCCCGCCCAAATTTGGGAAGAGGACCAAGGCCACTATAAATAGGACCTAGCTACCACCATAGAGGGGGGACGAGAGGGGATCAGATCCATTCCACCCTAACCAGCTTACCAGCTCACTAAGCACAAGAACAGCTCACCTCCTGAGGCTGTTCGACCATTGTACTAGTTCATCCACTGCCCCTCGAGGCCAATCCACCACAAAGCAGGAGTAGGGTTTTACACCGCAACGTGGCCCGAAACTGGGTAAATTGTTGTGTCTCTTGTTCATTGGGTTCGTCGAGCTAGGCCGTGGGTTCGGTGAGCAGGCAGACTGGGAGGACGAGTTCTTCGCACGCAGCCCAGAGTTCAAACCTCTCAAGGGTCTGCGGAACCCTGAATCCGACATTTGGCACGCGAGGTAGGGGTGCGTCGGAGCCTCTCTTCCGCCGGTCGACTCGCCACCGCTCCACCGCTTCCATGGCTGATGCCCGTCGAGCCTGTGCTGAGCGTCGGGACACCCTCGCTGCCCGCGTCGCCCAGACGGCGCCTGCCGGCAGGCCTCCCCGTCGCTCTCCATCGCCTCCCGCCAACGCCGCCACCGGCCCAGCGTGGCACGAGTAGCAAGCTTCATCACTGCACCCCTCCATGCAGCGTGATGGACGCACAGCCACCCCGTCGCTGACTCCGGCTGGTTCGTCATGTCACGCTCATCGCGGGCCGGCGGACGTGCAAGCTGCGCTGCTCATGGCGTGCGAGCTCCTGCGCTACCGCCCTGCCGGCGACTTCTACGAAGACTGGCTGGATCGCACCGCCGAGCTCGTCAGCGCCGCTGGGGGCTCTCCTGCACCATCTCTCTCGCTGCCTCGCCCGCCACCTGCCGCGAGCGACATAGCCCATTGAGCACCTCCGCCACCTCCCCCTCAAGACCTCGCCCTCGGACCAAGGCGCGCGGCCCCGCGGCGTGACCCGCCACGCAGGGCACCCGCACGTGAAGAAGAAAGCTGCCACGAGGTCCAGTGGCCGCAAGAAGACGCACCAACGCTCCCAGCACCACCACGTCAAGACTGCGCGCCGCCTGCGGTGGTGGCATGTGAGCGCCAAGATCAGGTTCCACCTCCACGACAGGCTACGCTGACCACAGCGGGTTGCCGCGCCTTCACTCCACAGCTATGCAGCGTCATCTGGACGGGGAAGTTCAAGCACGACCTGCCTCCATGCTATGATGGCACCACCAACCCTGCTAAGTTCCAACAGCTCTACGAGCTGAGCATCGAGGCGGCCAACGACGATGAGAAGGTCATGGCAAACTGGTTTCCCATGGCCCTCAAAGAAGGCGCGCGCTCGTGGCTCCTGGACCTGCCCGTGGGATCGATCTCCTACTGGGGCGATATGCGCGAGCATTTCGTCGACAACTTCCAGGGCACTCGCGACCGCCCGCCTGCTGCGGGTGACCTGCGGTGCATCAAGCAGCAGCCAGGGGAGACCCTGCAAAAGTACATCCAGTGCTTCAACAGCGTTCGTCTCAACATCCCCAAGGTGTCGGACGAGGCCATCATCTCCGCATTCTCTGATGGTGTCCATGACGTCAAGATGAAGGAAGAGCTCGCCATACATGAGGACATGTGCACGGCTCTGGAGATGTTCAACATGGCAACCAAGTGCGCGAGAGCTGAGGAAGGACGCCTCTCCCTCCTCGAGCTCCCAGAGACCGACCCAGAGGACAAGAAGGCCAAGGCCAAGGATGTGAAGCGCAAGGGGGCGGCCGTGCTCGCGGCTGAACAAGAAATGAAACGCGGCTGTGACCACCCGAAGTCATCCAAGGGCACTCGTCCATTCTGCGTCTTCCACAATGTACACAACCACAACACCAATGACTGTCAGGAGCTCAGGGCCATCCGCGACGGGCGCCTCGGTCATCGCGCCGAGCGCAGCGATCGAGGCTACGGCCGCAGAGGAGGCCGAAATGGAGGACACTGGGATGACCGCGGTCCCCGCCAGGAGTGGCGCGATCAGCCTCGTGAGGAACGCTGGTAGGGCTAGCCTCGTGAGGGTCCCTGGAGGGACCAGTCTCGTGAGGACCGTCCACAGGGCTACGCTGGCCTCCTGCCGCTGCCACCAGCGCTGAGGAGGAATGACGAGCACCACCAAGACGAGGGGCCTGGGGGCTTCTAGGAGCCTTGTGTCGTAGCCTGCATGCTGGGTGGCGCCCAGGCCCCAGCCTCTCATCGCATCTTCAAGCAGTTTGCCCACGAGGTAAATGCAGCCCTTCCCAAGCTCAAGGCTACGCGTCCGCTCAGGTGGTCCAAGTGCACCATCACCTTCAGCTCGGCCGACCAGCTCAAGTGCGCGGCAACTGCCGGCGCCCTCCCGATGCTCTGCTCACCCGTCATTAGCAATGTCCTATTCACCAAAACCCTCCTCGATGGTGGTGCGGGTCTCAATGTTCTGTCCATCGAAACATTTGACCGACTCCAGGTGCCCTATGACCAGCTACAGCCCACCAAACCCTTCTCAGGAGTGATCGACGGCTCCACCACCCCGATAGGGCAGATTCACCTCCCTGTCACCTTCGACCAGCGCGACAACTACCACACAGAGCTCAACGACTTCGACGTTACCCACATCCGTCTTCCATACAACGCCATCCTAGGGTACCCAGCCCTGGCCAAGTTCATGGCAGTGACTCATCATGGTTACAATGTCCTCAAGATGCCAGGGAGCCACGACGTCATCACGGTCGCTTGCGAGGAGAAGGATGCAGTGTGCTCCCTCGGTGCGCCTACCAGGCTGCAGCAGTCGAGAACCCCGATGACGAAGGCGCCATATACCCTCCTGAGGTTGTCCCCAAGAAGAAGAAGCAGCTGCTCCACCAGGAACCTCAGGGGAGCAAGGCGTCCAGCGGCACGACCTCAGCACCTGCGCCCACGGATGGGGCGCCTCCCTCCCTTGCATAGGAAGGCGCGCTCGGCGCCCCCCTTAGGCTGGGCCCGGGGGCTCTCTTCTAGAGGGCCTCTGACTTAACCAATGTCACGACGGAGGCGCTCGGGCACCACATGGAGGCATGCTTCATCGCACATTTGCACCAGGAGGGCACGAGGCATGGGACGCCAGGTGCTCAGGAGTTCATCACCAAGGCAACCGAGGAGCTTCAAGAGATGAGAGCCATGCGCGGCGACCGCCGCCCACCACCTGGCGCGGCTCCTTGTCCTGGCGAGGACAGTGAGTTGCGCGTCTGCATCAACTTCCTAGGACTCAACAGGGTTGCCTCTCAGTGGCTCTACTGGCCGTCGCGTGTCGGCCGGTGTGAAGGCCCCCCTCACAGCTACGTTGCATGCCCTTTGGCTTGTCGAACGTGGCTGTTGCATCTCAGTGCCACATGTGGAGCATCGTGGCAGCTCAGGAGGCCATGTACCAGGCGGTCTTGGCGGAGATGGCGACGGTTCTTCACGATCCCCCTGAGCCTCCAGGGCCCCCCGAGGTTCAGGACCCATGCGGCTCGTGAGGAGCGACTTCTTCAGCGTGCGTCTTCAGCTACTTCAACATCTCTTCAACAATGGTGCCAGGTGACATTTTCCGGTTTATTCAGTTGGGGGCGCCCCTCGGGCTGCATTAACCCCAGATCGCATGTGCCTGTCCCTGCGACATGTATCCTTTCGCATCTTTGATTCACTCTGTTGGGGCACCCCTCGGGCTGCATCATCCCCAGGTCGCATGGGTCTGTCCCTGTGGCATGTATCGTTCTTTGCATCTATTAGAGCTAGCTTACCAGCTTCCACGAATTGCTGAATGTTTATCACCTGCTTGCCTGATGTCTTGTCGCCCTTCGTGGCCTCCCGCGCTGCTGACCGGCCTCTTGCTCATCTCGCAATAGGGGGCTACACATGCTGGCACGACGCTTGTGCTCAGGTCCTTACCTACAACGCTTACAAATCTGAGGGATCGAGCTCTGGCTTGCGGCCTGCCCCGCGCACGTCACGTCACCAGATCCTCAGTGCCTTCATCTTCTTGTGGAAAGATTAGCAGCAGGATAGCAAGTGCGCTTAGGAGTTATGCTCTCTTCTTGGATTGACCCACAGGAGCCCCCGAGTTTGGCTGCAGGCGGCCCTGCCGGCCATCCATTTTTCACGCAATTCGCTTGCACGTTAAAGGGGGGCTCCTAAGCATCGCGACTTAGGAGCTCCTACTAACTCTCCAGCCCTCACCCCCTGGCCTTGACCACGACATCGCGACCTGTCATACCAGCGGCGGCTGAGCCTCGCTCGAGGGTCGGGACCCGAGCACATAGAGCGGGAAAGTGAAGGCCGGCAGGAGCCCTACTTGAAGCATCGCCGCTTAGATACTGCCAGGCGCCTCGCGAAGGAATCACCTCAGGCCTGCTAAAAGATAAGTCACTGGTGCATATCAGTGTGAATCCGCAATCTTGCTCTAGCAATGCTGCTTCCCTTTTCGGCCTCCAGGAAGCTGCTTGCACGCCAAAGGGGACCTCCTGAGCATCGCGCCTCAGGAGCTCTTACCGGACCTCGAGCCGCTCACCTCCTGGCCTTGACCAAGGCATCGTGACCTGGCATTCCAGCGATGGTCGAAGCCTAACTGGGGACTAGGACCTGCCGGCATAGAGCGCAAAGCTACCGCGAGAACGAAAAGGGGGAACACTGCCGAAGTGAGACACATAGCTGCAACCTCATACTAGGACTAGTACACATTAAAAACATTACAGTTTTTTTACATACCCCCACTGTCGGATTACGGGTTCCGGCAAACCCTTGAGAGGTTTGACCTCTGGGGTGCGTATGAAGGACTCTCTCTTCCTAGATCACTCGCTCAACGATCCCACGGCCTAGCTCTATGAACCCAAAGAACAAGAGACACAGAGGTTTATACTGGTTCGAGCCACCGCGTGGTGTAATACCCTACTCCAGTGTGGTGGTAGATTGCCTCAAGGGGCTGAGGATGAACTAGTACAGTGGATGAACAGCCTTAGGAGGAGAGGTGTTCTTGAGCTCGATGAGCTGGTGAGTGCGAGGGTGGTCCGAATGATCCGTCCTCCGCTATGGTGGTGACTAGGTCCTATTTATAGTGGCCTCAGTCCTCTTCCCAAATGTTAGGCGGGAAGGGATCCCAGAACGGCCAATTTTGAAGGGAGACAACTAGTACAAGCTATCCTGACAAAAGGTAGTCTTCACCTGCAAAAGGCTCTAGTGGTGAAGGGGCTCCGCAATGACCTCCGTCCTGCTGGCCTTGATCTTGTTGCACCGATAAGGAAACCTTTGCCTGATGCCTCGGGACTCCTCGCCTGCGCTTGCCTCTTTAGCACCAAAGAGGAAACTGGTGCACTGCGGCCGCTGGCGCCCGCCTGGCCCTGGTCTTCACGGCTCATGTCATGTAAAGCTCGCGAGGTGCCCCCTGCATAGATATCTCCGCTCCTCGGGAGCCGGCCTAGCGAGGCCGCCCCCAGGGAGGTCTTGGTGTCATCCGGCTCGCGAGGATTGGCTCCTCCCGAGGGTCTTGGGTGGTTGCTGCTGAAGCTGGGCCATACCAGGCCATTGGTTGAGCCACGCCGTTGGCCGAAGGCAGGCAAGTCGGGGTACCGCCGTTCCCAGGACGCCGACAGTAGCCCCCGGGCCCAAGGCGCGCTTGAACTTGGCTTCGAGATGAAGCCAAAGGGCAGGTGCGGAGCACCACAGGCCCCAACCGCCTACAGCCTTGGTCGACGCATGGTGATTGACGGGACGCGTTGTCACATCCCTAGTTCTAGCTAGGCCAGCGTTACGTATGCATCATGTTTAATTTCAAATGAATTTGAAATGGGGATTAACAAAACCCTAGCACCCCCTCTGGTAATAACAGTTTCAACTGAAAATTGCCTCAATGAACCCAAAATGGCCTTCACAAAATGTTCATCATTTTTGAATTGGTCTTGAACCTCTGCCAAAAATATTGCAAATTTTTCTAGGACAACTTGGATCACTGAATTAAATCATATGGTATTTGCATTTGGGCATTTAAAATGCTGTAAAATATTTTAAATGTCCAAATAATCATAAACTAAAATGTTTACTATTGGAAATATTCCAAAAAGTGGGCATGAGCAGTTTCATGATTTTTGACTTAGTTTTAGTGTTTTTAGAAAAGCCACAAAGTTACAGAAGAAATATAAAAGCGGAAAATAAAAGAGAGAGAGAGAGAGAATCTTACCTGGCCTCACGTGTGCAGCCCACCAACCGGCCCAGCACTGTAGCTGGTCGGCCCAGCCCACCACCGCCTCCTCCCCTGTCGTCTTCCTCTTCCAGGAGGACGGGCGCGTGCTCGTCGCGCGCTGGCCACGTGCCAAGCCACCTCCTGCTTCCCGCCGCTGCCTCGACACCCTAGACGCCTCTGGCGTTGCCACACAGACCCCTGGACCCCCTCGAGCGCTCCCCTCTCTCCCTGCCTCACCTCTCTCGCTCGTCGTTGCTGCTGAAGCTAAGCGGAGCCGTCGCCGCCGCTCGTCGTTACCGTGGCCACCAGCATCCCCACGCCCGGCCAACACCCCCACGAGCTCCGCCTCGACGCCGTAGAGCCGCACGCCAAAGCACGCGACCCTGGGAGGCCAGCAACGTCGCCATCGCCGTCATCTTCCACCTCGGGCTCCGGCCACCATCGTCGTCGATCCGCCACACGCAGGACGTCCCCGAGCCCGCTAACCATCCCTACGACACCGTTGTGAGCTCCGCCACCGTTTCCCCCTCTTCCCCACTTCGTGTGATCGCCGTAGTCGTCGCCCCCTTGATGACCGAAATGCACCGCCGCCTGAGCTCGCCGTCGACGATGCTTCGGTGACCAAATGGTCACCCTGGAGTGTCCAACCTACTCCCCGCAATGTGTAGCACCCTCCTAACCTCTTGCCCCACTCTTCTACGTACTGAAACGCGATCCCGCGTGCAACCGAACTCCGGCCGCCGCCACGAGCTCGACTCCGGCGAGCCCACACCACTCCAGCGCCTCCCGCTTGCCCTACTAGATGCGCGCGAGCCCCAGCTACGCGTAGGACCAAACCGCGGTCGATTTGGTCAACCGTGGGCAAAACCCGAGCGCCTCCGCCGTCTCGTGCTTCACCGGCGACGAGCCGTGGACCAGGTCCGGCGGGTTTGACCCCGCTGACCAGGGGTTTGACCTCCCCTGGGTCATAGACAAGTGGGCCAGGCCCCTACTTAATTAGTGTTAGACTTAATTAGTGTTAATTAACCTAGTTAACTAGATGAGCCACTAACATGTGGGCCTAGGCTCTCACTAACTCAGGTTAGTATTTAACTTAGCACTAACTAACTGTGTTAGTTAGTTAGTCACTGACCAGTTGGCCCCCCTGGTCAGGTTTGACCAGGGGCAGCCCAGTTGACCTGTTGATGCCAGGCTTACATCATGCTGACCTCATAATCATTTTCTGGCGATTTTAAAATTTCCAAAATGAATATTAAAATCCAGAAAAATGTTTAAACTTCTAAAAATCTTAGAAAATCAACCGTAACTCCAAATGAAATAATTTATATATGAAAAATTATCATAAAAATCCAATCTATCCATATGTACCATTTGCATGCATGTTAGAATAACTTATGACTACTCTTTAGGGCAAATGAAATAAATGTCATTTTAATCTTCACATATGGAGTTGAATTTGAATCTTTGATTCAAACCAACTTCATTTATTCTGGTTGCTAGATGCATTAGCTCAAATCACATCATATTGCCATGTCATGATCATGCAGCATATTGTCGCATTGCATTGATTGTGTTCTTTCTCTGTTGCCGGTGTTTGTCCCCTCTCAGTAGACATGGTTTCGACGATGAGTTCGATGACACCGATGAAGAGTTATACTATCTTCAGAAGTGCCAGGCAAGGAAAACCCCCTTGTTCATTCCGATACAATCCCACTCTCTCGCTCTTGCTCTCTATTATTGCATTAGGACAACATCGATTCAACTGTTACATCTTGCGGTAGCTGAACCCCTTTTCCTCTGCATGACCTGCAATTGCCACAGTAAAAAGATGAAACCCACTAGCATGAGTAGGAGTTGTTTGAGCCAAGATGTGCCTACTCATTCATGCTTGTTTGTCATGCCCGCTACTGCTTAGAGTTGAGTCAGGTCTGATTCATCGGGAATGAATTGGAATGGTGATGAACACGTCCTACTGTGTGAGCTAACTGTGTGAACACGATTTGGTAAAGGTAGCGGTGAGAGGCCATGTAGGAGTACATGGTGGGTTGTCTCATTAAAACCGTCCTTAGGAACTAAGTTCTATGTTTGTGATCCATGAACAGCTACTACCACGTGTTGGGCCCGAAACCAATGGACCCTCTCGACTTATTAACCGCCTTGATCTCTGTCCAGGAGTTGCAACTAGTTTCTGGTGTTTGTAGGATATGTGTCGGAGGCCATGCGTAGCGCTAACCCTAGGGTTGGGCTATGATGAGGTAGATACACCGTGGCACGGTGTACCGGGCGCCCGTTTGGTGTCTCGGGAACCCTGCACACATCGATTGGGGCTGTGAGCGAAACCCCGGCCGGATCTCCTCGCGGATGGAACCCGAATAGGTGATAAACCTGGACTAGAGACTTGTGTGGTTAGTTAGGTCGTGGCCGACTCCCTCGCCAGGCTTCCGCTTGAAGGTTGCCGAGATACATGACGTGTACATGGTGGTAAGTGGAGAGAGCGTGTGTGAAGAAGTACACCCCTGCATGGTTTACATCATCTATTCAAATAGCCGTGTCCGCGGTGAAGGACTTCTGGGTTGCCTGTACAGTTCATAGACAAGTGAAAGTGGATACTCTAAAATGCGCAAGATAAGCGTGAGTGCTATGGATGGCGTTCTCGTAGGGAGACGGGAGCGGATCCATAGTGGTGTATTGAAACGATGAATATGTGGACTCGTCTGCGCCACCTCAAAAGAGTTACTTGCAGTAGTATTTCAGGTTAGCCACTGAGTCTAAGCTGGCTTGCTGCAGTTAAACCCCAACATCCCTTTGTTGATAATGATGCATATGTAGTTAGTTCTGATGTAAGTCTTGCTGGGTACATTTGTACTCACGTTTGCTTAATTTATGTTTTTGCATAGAGACTTCAGTCTCGCTAGTAGTTCCGTGTGGACTTCGACATTTAGCTTGATACCTCAGCTATGATCTTGTGCCCTCGGCAGGATCTGGTAGATAGTCAGGCTTCTCAGCCTTTTTATTTGTAGATGTCTGTACTCAGACATGTTAAGCTTCCGCATGTGCTTTGACTTGTATGCTCTGAATGTTGGGTCATGAGACCCATGTTTGTAATATCTCGCTCCTCGGAGCCTATTGAATAAATACTTGAGTTGTAGAGTCATGTTGTGATGCCATGTTGTATTTGCACATATCGAGCATATTGTGTGTATGATTGAAATGCTTGGTATGTGTGGGATCCGAAAACCTAGTTGTCTATCCTCGGTAGTCTCTCTTATGGGGAAATGTAGTCTAGTGCTTCCACTGAGCCATGGTAGTCTGCTATAGCCTGGTTTACCGGAGTCCTTCTAGCCCAGTTGCTACTGCTCCAGAATACTTAGACTGGCCGGCATGTGATCCACTTCGTTCCTGTGTCTGTCCCTTTGGGGAAATGTCACGCGGTGACCTCCAGAGTCCTGCTAGCCTGCTACAGCCCGAGTTCCCGGAGTCCTGTTAGCCCAGTTGCTACAGCCCGAATTCACACGCTGATGACCGACACGTTCGATGTTGGTTCATGTATGCCTGTCCCCGTAAGTTAGTGCCACTTTGGGTTCACGACTAGTCATGTCAGCCCGGGTTCTGTGTCATATGGATGCTAGCGACACTATCATATACGTGAGCCAAAAGGCGCAAATGGTCCCGGGCCAGGTAAGGTGGCACCCGTGGGAATAGCGTGCGTGAGGCCGTAAAGTGATATGATGTGTTACATGCTAGATCGGTGTGACTTAGGATCGGGGTCCTGACAGCTTTGGTATCAGAGCCTGACTGCCTGTTGGATTACCAAGCCAAACTGGTCGAAGTTGAGTCTATAAATGCTTTAGTTATATAAGGGAATTGTTTGTGGAAGGGAACGTAAGGCTCTTTTTACTCCTTATACCTTATGCCCTTCTGATTTGAGTCAGCCTCTTCTTTTCTACGGGGGTTAAGAACTAGGCTTCTCGTCTTTCTATCAGGATCATGTGTTACCAATCTGTAGACTCTTAGGATTGTTGGTCTCAAGCCTCAGTTCTGTTCCTACTACTTCCGTGTGTTGACAGTTGATCTCGGAACCTTGATATTGTGATGTTGAGTGGTCATGCCACTATTTTTCAGGATGTCTCAACTCTTTTTGAGCATTTACAGTCGTTATGCTGTCCGAGTCATCCCAGGTTTCTAAATAGTTTGATGCATTTGCAAATCCTTTCCTCCCATTCCCGATGTCCCTTTGGGCCAGTTTAACCACACTAATCGGTGAGTTGAGGTGCTTCATTGCCTCAGTATATATGTTGGAGCTATTATGATGACCCTAGGTGTCTTACAGGATCACATAGTAATCTAGCCATGTTTTGTATTCTCAGTGTGATTATTCTGGCCATTATTCTCGAAAGCATCTCGTGATGCCATTTAGTTAGTAGGCATTCTATTCCTGGGTTTTTGAACCCGAGATTCACTCTACTTACCTCGTGTTGATAGTGTTTGCTAGTTCCTTTAGGATATTAGTAACCTTTGCGATAGTCCTCGAGGTATGTGGTACATCGTTCTTCCAATACCATGAACCAATATGGCAGAAGTTCTCTTGAACCAAAGGATCACAACCAGAGCGCTCCTAATGAGTTCTCCATTCTACATTGTGAATCTGCCAGTCCTTCCTTTTCTGCATGGGTTATCCGGAAGAAACATGTTGAACTTGGTTCGACATACTAGTCTATGCATCCGCAACTCATAAAGTTATATGTTCCTTTGAGTTGTCCCTCTTTAGTTGTTATCCGACCCTCGTCTATCAATTGATAGTCAGGAGTAGATGTGCATTCATGTTCATCGTTGCCTTTTACTCTTGAGGTCCGTCAAGCCATTCTATTCCGGAATGACTAGGAGAAACAAACTTCAGCACCTCATCCATATCTAAGATTGGGTCAAAGCAGTTGTGCCCCATAGATCAAAATGCCAGTCCAGCTTTTGTTCTGTTCTACCTGGAGTATTACCATCTTATGTCAAGAATGTCATGGGAATTGCACAAGCTCTTATGAATTCTTGATGCAATGATACCTCTCGCCGTCATTATTCATTCCTCGGCCCCGTGTTGTCGCAACCGGAATGCCGACAAGTGAACCGTGATGTGTGAAATCAATACTCCTAGCAACTGTGTTGCTTGGTAGTTAATGGACAATAATCTTATCCTTAGCGTGTTGATTATTGAATCATCACCCTAAGGTTGATCGTGCTACCTAGTCCTTATTTCCGGTGCACTTTTCGATCAATGAGTTAGGATAGTGTCAATCCTTGCTTATTTGATCATATCGTCTTGCCCTGAGAAGCAAGATTGTTCTCAACCTTAGTGACATATCGGTGGTTCGTGATTTTCCGAAGATCTTCTCGGAGGTATTACCTGGTTGTCACCTGACCGCTATGTTGAGTTCGTGATCAAGTTGGTTTTCTTATAAATCACCCCTTCTCCAAGAATCTGTGTTGGATATCCCTGAGCTAGTTGGTTGAGCTAGACAACAACTTGGAGAGTTGGAAGGTAAAAGCTTTGCTTAACTTAGTTCATCTCTAAGGGATATCTTCTGTGTGTGTGTTGAAGAAAGATGATATCTCCATCAATTGGTCCTCGTGATCAGTTGTTAGACCTATTGTCTTACCCAATCTTTGATTTGAGTATGGGCTATCGTCAAATCAAATCAGAACCAATGATGTCCATAATGTTGTCTTACTCGTGGTTGATCCCTCGAGCATACATCATTATATCTTTTGGTCTGACCAATGCTATCACTTTGCTCACATAGTATTGGGATTCCATCTATATGGATATCTCGATGAATTGTTGTTGAGCCCATCAGCAGCATATTTATCATCTCCATGATTATGTTGAACATTAAAGCTAGTGTTGGAAACTTTTGTAAGCATTATCTTCATGTCCCGTTCATGAAGTATATGCTTGGTGTAAGAAGTGATTTTCTCCAAGTTCACGTGCTTTAGGTGCAATTTGCCGCCATAAATTTGAGAAAGTTTGTTTCGCTTCCTCTGGAATCATCCCAAGTCAGTCATGCACATGTGCGAAGTATTCTGTGGTCTTGAGACTTGCAACCTTCATTCTATATGAATCCCTAGCACACCAAGCCACTAGTTGACTTGTTCAAGGAAAAGAAGTCTATGCTTGGGATCTAATCCATGGACTTGCGTAAAGACTTCGAAATCCTTGATGATGGTTCCCCACCTGAACTCGATAGTGTTTTATTATAAGACTACTATGTGGTCAAGCTTGTCTTGGACAACATGCTCACATGTATGTAGTAGAACCAGCTCATGTTCTGGAGCTTGCTATCGTAGTTCATTTCCCGAGAATCTCACAACGTCACCTCGTTGGTTTGTGTTGCAAACTTTCTTTTCCAGAAATGACGTCTGAAATATTCTGTTACCAACCAGATCTGAATCTCAGGCAGATATGATGGTTGGAACATTCCCAGCTTTTGCATTTTGTTCCCAGCTTGCACCGCCATTGTGCCATTTTTCTACGGTCTGCCTTCTCAGTAACTGTTATTCAGGATCATCTTCAAAAGTGGTCCTACCATGGGTCCCATCCATTTTCAATGATAAGCAAAAATCATCCATTGCGTTGTCTTCAACAAGGTAGTCCACATCATCCATTCTAGTTTGAGTATGTCCTTTCTTCGAACTCTTTGAAACGATCAATTGTGATTTTCCTTAGGCTGGTATAGGGTGTTTCAATGATCTCTGTATCAAAAGTAATTCTTTTTGCCACTTAAGGGAATAATTCTATGAGTCACCTCCCCCGAGGTGTCCCGTAATGGAATCATGGCAATTATTTCATCGCTATCTTGAAACCATTCACCATCCTACCTAAGCATGGAATTGTTGCCTACCAATTTGAACCTTCGTCATCCGCTTATTCCCATCGCACCTCATATGTGTTTTGTCTCTCAGCTCAAGAGATGTTTCTACATCTCATTTCGAGTTGATCCTGATTGTTCGATCCTCGAGAAGATCGATTCTTCTAGAGTTTTCGTTTTTTCTCTCCCGTTGTCGTGTTGGTTGAAGTTTCTGAAGCAAGACGTCAAGACAAAGATGGTGACGAATCAAGGTTCTTACGAAGTGCAACCTAGATCGTGAAGATTGTGTTAGTCTGCGTCCCCCACTTCTTCTTACCCTACTCTTGAATCTCGGGACAAGATTCCTGTTTAGTGGGGGTGAGTTGTCACATCCCTAGTTCTGGCTAGGCCAGCTTTAGGTGTGCATCATGTTTAATTTCAAATGAATTTGAAATGGGAATTAACAAAACCCCAGCACCCTCTCTGGTAATAACAGTTTCAACTGAAAATTGCCTCAATGAACCCAAAATAGCCTTCACAAAATGTTCATCATTTTTGGATTGGTCTTGAACCTCTGCCAAAAATATTGCACATTTTTCTAGGACAACTTGGATCACTGAATTAAATCATATGGTATTTGCATTTGGGCATTTAAAATGCTATAAAATATATTAAATGTCCAAATAATCATAAACTAAAATGTTTAGTGTTGGAAATATTCCAAAAACTGGGCATGAGCAGTTTCATGATTTTTGAGTTAGTTTTAGTGTTTTTAGAAAAGCCACCAAGTTACAGAAGAAATAGAAAAGCGGAAAATAAAAGAGAGAGAGAGAATCTTACCTGGCCTCACCTGTGCAGCCCACCAACCGGCCTAGCACTGTAGCTGGCCGGCCTAGCCCACCACCGCCTCCTCCCCTGTCGTCTTCCTCCTCTGCCAGGAGGACGAGCGCGTGCTCGTCGCGCGCTGGCCATGCGCCGAGCTACCTCCTACTTCCCGCCGCTGCCTCGACGCCCTGGACGCCTCTGGCGTTGCCACACAGACCCCTGGACCCCCTCGAGCGCTCCCCTCTCTCCCTGCCTCGCCTCTCTCGCTCTCTCTCCCGGAGCCGAGTGGAGCCATCGCCGCCGCTCATCGTTACCGTGGTCACCAGCATCCCCACGCCCGGCCAGCGCCCCCACGAGCTCCGCCTCGACGCCATAGAGCCGCACGCCAAAGCACGCGACCCCGGGAGGCCAGCAACATCGCCATCGCCATCGTCTTCCACCTCGGGCTCCGGCCACCATCATCATCGATCCGCCGCACGCAGGACGTCCCCGAGCCCGCTAACCATCCCTACGGCACCGCTGTGAGCTCCGCCACCGTTTCCCCCTCTTCCCCTCTTAGTTTGATCGCCGTAGCCGTCGGCCCCTTGATGACCGAAATGCACCGCCGCCTGAGCTCGCCGTCGATGATGCTCCGGTGACCAAATGGTCACCCTGGAGTGTCCAACCTACTCCCCGCAATGCGTAGCGCCCTCCTAGCCTCTTGCCCCGCTCTTCTACGCACTGAAACGTGATCCCGCGCGCAACCGAAGTCCGGCCGCCGCCACGAGCTCGACTCCGGCGAGCCCACTCCACCCCAGTGCCTCCCGCTTGCCCTACTAGATGGGCGCGAGCCCCAGCTATGCGTAGGACCAAACCGCGGTCGATTTGGTCGACCATGGGCAAAACCCGAGCGCCTCCGCCGACTCGTGCTTCGCCGGCGACGAGCCGTGGACCAGGTCCGGTGGGTTTGACCCCGCTGACCAGGGATTTGACCTCCCCTGGGTCATAGACAAGTGGGCCAGGCCCCTACTTAATTAGTGTTAGACTTAATTAGTGTTAATTAACCTAGTTAACTAGATGAGCCACTAACATGTGGGCCTAGGCTCTCACTAACTCAGGTTAGTATTTAACTTAGCACTAACTAACTGTGTTAGTTAGTTAGTCACTGACCAGTTGGGCCCCCTGGTCAGGTTTGACCAGGGGCAGCCCAGTTGACCTGTTGATGCCAGGCTTACATCATGCTGACCTCATAATCATTTTCTGGCGA
The DNA here is from genome assembly GCF_018294505.1 of Triticum aestivum. Taxonomy (NCBI): domain Eukaryota; kingdom Viridiplantae; phylum Streptophyta; class Magnoliopsida; order Poales; family Poaceae; genus Triticum; species Triticum aestivum. Next base: position 318,865,902 of record NC_057814.1, on the reverse strand, counting down.
TTTTAAAATTTCCAAAATGAATTATAAAATCCAGAAAAATGTTTAAACTTCTAAAAATCTTAGAAAATCAACCGTAACTCCAAATGAAATAATTTATATATGAAAAATTATCATAAAAATCCAATCTATCCATATGTACCATTTGCATGCATGTTAGAATAACTTATGACTACTCTTTAGGGCAAATGAAATAAATGTCATTTTAATCTTCACATATGGAGTTGAATTTGAATCTTTGATTCAAACCAACTTCATTTAATCTGGTTGCTAGATGCATTAGCTCGAATCACATCATATTGCCATGTCATGATCATGCAGCATATTGTCGCATTGCATTGATTGTGTTCTTTCTCTATTGCCGGTGTTTGTCCCCTCTCAGTAGACGTGGTTTCGACGATGAGTTCGATGACACCGATGAAGAGTTATACTATCTTCAGAAGTGCCAGGCAAGGAAAACCCCCTTGTTCATTCCGATACAATCCCACTCTCTCGCTCTTGCTCTCTATTATTGCATTAGGACAACATCGATTCAACTGTTACATCTTGCGGTAGCTGAACCCCTTTTCCTCTGCATGACCTGCAATTGCCACAGTAAAAAGATGAAACCCACTAGCATGAGTAGGAGTTGTTTGAGCCCAGATGTGCCTACTCATTCATGCTTGTTTGTCATGCCTGCTACTGCTTAGAGTTGAGTCAGGTCTGATTCATCGGGAATGAATTGGAATGGTGATGAACATGTCCTACTGTGTGAGCTAACTGTGTGAACACGATTTGGTAAAGGTAGCGGTGAGAGGCCATGTAGGAGTACATGGTGGGTTGTCTCATTGAAACCGTCCTTAGGAACTAAGTTCTATGTTTGTGATCCATGAACAGCTACTACCACATGTTGGGCCCGAAACCAATGGACCCTCTCGACTTATTAACCGCCTTGATCTCTGTCCAGGAGTTGCAACTAGTTTCTGGTGTTTGTAGGATATGTGTCGGAGGCCATGCGTAGCGCTAACCCTAGGGTTGGGCTATGATGAGGTAGATACACCGTGGCACGGTGTACCGGGCGCCCGTTTGGTGTCTCGGGAACCCTGCACACATCGATTGGGGCTGTGAGCGAAACCCCGGCCGGATCTCCTCGCGGATGGAACCCGAATAGGTGATAAACCTGGACTAGAGACTTGTTTGGTTAGTTAGGTCGTGGCCGACTCCCTCGCCAGGCTTCCGCTTGAAGGTTGCCGAGATACATGACGTGTACATGGTGGTAAGTGGCGAGAGCGTGTGTGAAGAAGTACACCCCTGCAAGGTTTACATCATCTATTCAAATAACCGTGTCCGCGGTGAAGGACTTCTGGGTTGCCTGTACAGTTCATAGACAAGTGAAAGTGGATACTCTAAAATGTGCAAGATAAGCGTGAGTGCTATGGATGGCGTTCTCGTAGGGAGACGGGAGCGGATCCATAGTGGTGTATTGAAACAATGAATATGTGGACTCGTGTGCGCCACCTCAAAAGAGTTACTTGCAGTAGTATTTCAGGTTAGCCACTGAGTCTAAGCTAGCTTGCTGCAGTTAAACCCCAACATCCCTTTGTTGATAATGATGCATATGTAGTTAGTTCTGATGTAAGTCTTGTTGGGTACATTTGTACTCACGTTTGCTTAATTTATGTTTTTGCATAGAGACTTCAGTCTCGCTAGTAGTTCCGTGTGGACTTCGACGTTTAGCTTGATACCTCAGCTATGATCTTGTGCCCTCGGCAGGATCTGGTAGATAGTCAGGCTTCTCAGCCTTTTTATTTTTAGATGTCTGTACTCAGACATGTTAAGCTTCCGCATGTGCTTTGACTTGTATGCTCTGAATGTTGGGTCATGAGACCCATGTTTGTAATATCTCGCTCCTCGGAGCCTATTGAATAAATACTTGAGTTGTAGAGTCATGTTGTGATGCCATGTTGTATTTGCACATATCGAGCATATTGTGTGTATGATTGAAATGCTTGGTATGTGTGAGATCCGACAACCTAGTTGTCTATCCTTGGTAGAATCTCTTATGGGGAAATGTAGTCTAGTGCTTCCACTGAGCCATGGTAGTCTGCTATAGCCCGGTTTACCGGAGTCCTGCTAGCCCAGTTGCTACTGCTCTGGAACACTTAGACTGGCCGGATTGTGATCCACTTCGTTCCTGTGTTTGTCCCTTCGAGGAAATGTCACGCGATGACCTCCGGAGTCCTGCTAGCCTGCTACAGCCCGGGTTCCCGGAGTCCTGTTAGCCCAGTTGCTACAGCCCGGATGCACACGCTGATGACCGACACGTTCGATGTTGGTTCATGTATGCCTGTCCCCATAAGTTAGTGCCACTTTGGGTTCACGACTAGTCATGTCGGCCCGGGTTCTCTGTCATATGGATGCTAGCAACACTATCATATACGTGAGCCAAAAGGCGCAAACGGTCCTGGGCCAGGTAAGGTGGCACCCATGGGAATACCATGCGTGAGGCCGCAAAGTGATATGATGTGTTACATGCTAGATCGGTGTGACTTAGGATTCGGGTCCTGACACGCGGGTGCCTCTGCTTCCCCACACTGCCTCGACAACCGTCCTCGACTTTACAAGACCCTGCTGCATGCAGAAGAAAACCGTCATTGTGTGTGATCGTGGAGGTCGACGTTTGGCCTCCTTCGGGCTATAAATGGGGAGAGGGGAAGAGCCCCCGTTGCTTATCTCCTTCTTCATGCTGCCCGCTCCTTCTTCCTCCTCCTTGCTTAGTCGTATTGCCGTGACACCCATGGCGCCGATAAGGAGATTCTCCGCTGCTGAGAAGGGCAAGGCTCCCCGCGAGGAGCAGGGGCCACTTCCGCCGAAGAAGAGGCTTGGCACCTCCCGCGACGCCGACGTGAGGCTAGAGGTGACGAGGCCTTGGTATGAGCGGCCTCCTCCTGGATACCCGCTGCCCTTGTACGCCCAAGCGCCAGGCTCCAGAGGAGGAGGCAGCGCCCCTCGTCGCCCACGCTACGGCCATGGTGGCCATGCCGAGGTCGCACGAGCTGCCAGCCCACAAACCCATGCCGAGGGCTCCTCGCGCGAGTTCATGGTATGGGCGGCGATACCGCCTCGCAAGTGGATCAAGCTTGCGTGGTTCTTTGCCGAAGAGATGCCGCGGATAGGGCCGCTCGAGCTGTGGTTGCAGCAAGCCGAGTGCAGCTCTCTGGCAACGGGGGCGGAGGTTGAGGTTGTCTCCCCGGGCAAGATCTTCATGACTCGTGGATGGGGCGAGGTCGCCCGTGCTTGCCGCGCGGAGGGGGCCCTCGCCATCCACTTTGAGTACAAAGGCACCTCCACGATGTTCTTCAAAGACTTCGACAAGGGTGGCCGTCGCCTGGAGTGCTGCCCTGGAGGGGGCCACCAGGACGATGCGGCGGTACGCGCCGAGCCCACCCCCAGCCCTGCCGGCAGCTCCTCAGCAGCAGCGACGACTCCTGGGAGTCCAACAACTCGCCTCAGCTTGACGATAGCTACGTGCCCCCGAGCTCTTGCTGTCCTCGGACCGTGGCGAAGGCATCTGCTCACTGTCGTCGATGATCTGGATGGGGTTGGCGTCCGCCCCTCGTGGCCCACTATTGAAGATGGCGTCGGTGGCGACGTCTTTAGACATGACTCCTGGAAGCCTTCTTCGTTTGTTCCCTGCGAGGAATCGAGATGAACCCTGTGGAGGTGTGTAGATAATCTGTAGTGCTTTTGCACCGATATAATTCCCATTATGATGTTCGCGGTTGCGCATCTTGCTGCGGCATTGTCCTCCATTTTCGTCCTCGCGGTAGCTTAGTGCTCTACGCTGCCAGGTCCCAGTCCCCAAGCAGGCTTCAGTCGTCGCTGGTATGCCAGGTCGCGATGTCGTGGTCAAGGCCAGGAGGTGAGCGGCCCAAGGTCCGGTAAGAGCTCCTGAGGCGCGATTCTCAAGAGTTCCCCTTTAGCATGAAAGAAGCTCCCTGAAGGTAGAAAAGGAAGGCGGCATTGCCGGAGCAAGTTTGCAAGGGTCGAAAATCCCGAGTCACAGTGCTGGGCTAGCTTGAATGCGTGACTTATCTTAGCGAGCCGGAGGTGATTCCTTGTGCAGCTCCCGATTTGCGCGTCAACGGCGGTGGTATGGCTAGGTTAGGCCCGCTCCCCCCCCCGTTTCACGCTCTTCTAAGTGCTCTACGTCCTCGGCTCCCGACCCTCGAGCGAAGCTCAGCCGCGCTGGTATGCCAGGTCGCGATGCCATGGTCAAGGCCAAGGGGTGAGGGCTGGAGAGTCAGTAAGAGCTCCTGAGGCGCGATGCTTAGGAGCTCCCCCTTTAATGCACAAGCGAATTACATGAGAAAAGGAAGGAGCTGGCGGGGCCACTCGTAGTTAGGCTCCGGAGATTCCTGCGGGTTAGTGCGAGGGGAGAATACAGCTTGTAATCGCGCTTGCTGCCCTGCCGGTGGTCTTTTCGCAAGAAGATGAAGGCACTGAGGGTCTAGTGAGGTGACGTGCGTGGGGCGAGCCGCGAGCCATAGCTCGAACTCTCAGGTTTATCAGTGTTGCAGCGACGGACCCGAGTAGTTCTTCCCACTTATCCAAACACACACTGGTTTGTAAACAAGTGGACGTAGCCCAAGAGCAATTACCCAATTGTCCTTGACCGTGGACATGGCTATTCGAATAGTTTTACACTCTGCAGAGGTTGCACACTTTACCCACAAGATCCGGGGAACTTCCGTGTCATCCACGACCCGCGGTACCTCAAGTACCCGGGGTAAGCAGCCGATCACTATCTTTCCCTAGGAGACAGTAACATAGAGTCCACTCGATTGGTAGTAACCACCGTGCCCAACATTTCACATCTTCAAATTGTGGAGCCTCGCTCCCATATTCATCACATACCACAAGCACGGGGAACCAATGGTGTGTCCGGTGCCCTGTAAAAATAGTCATGGCCGCCCTACCTGGCACGACCCCGTACCGAGAGTGACCTCATGTCACCCCCGTCACTAGTAATGTGGGCACCATGCTAGTATCGACCTAGGTAATTAATAATGCCCCTTCCCATATAAGGGTAGAGTGGTTGCGCATGTAAGGTTCGAATAACGGTCGCAACTTAAACCAATCCGTTTTGAAAACAACACACACACTTGCCTCAGTACACCACTTCATCATCAAGTGGTTACCCAACTCATTATCTCCCTCGGGCATAAGTGGCACCCGATGGGGTTTCGAAAAGTTTTTGAAAACAATCTTGCTTCCATCACCATGCACATACCCATCCCCTTTTTGCGTAGCTCTACTTAGCATCCTATCTACTCCCACAGGCATAACCCTCATAGGAAGGTAGGGTCATGCACAATGCAAGTATCAACAAGGAGGAAATGAAGGAAACCCACCAAAGTGGCAACCATCTCATCATGATTCCGATGCAACAATAATAAAGTGCTATATGACATGCATAAAAAGGGGTTTCATAGACATGGTCAAAGTGCTACATTCAGTCTACTTCGTCAACTAACGTCGGAAACAGTCACAATAAGCAACACAACAAGGAAAAACTAAAAGTGCTCTAAAAATGTGAGTTGGACTTTTCTAGGATTCCTTTGGTCATAGGAGGAATGACCAAAATGGTTTCATTGGGATTTGATCAATGGATATCTCTGAACATTTCAATATGATGGAATCAAGGGATTAATGGATTTGCAAGAAGTGTACAGAAAAATTATTTTGAAAATGAGCAAAGGCACCCATTTAACAAGGAATTAGTTTAGAAGTATTTAGGAGTTGGTTTTAATGGATTTGGAGTTCAAATGACTTTCCTATGAATTTGCAAAGTTGGAAATATATATGGAGAAATGGACCAATATTACATGTGGCATATAAAGAATTGATAAAAATGTTCAGAAACTAAGTTTTAAACTTATAAGTATCTAGGAATTCGAATCATGGCATTTGGATCAAAAATGGGCTCTCTGTGATTTCCTAAGGTTCATCACAGAAATGAAAAAATAGGATTTGATAAATTTTTGTGAAGGAAATGCTTCTGTAAAAATATGTAAATAGCACCATGTGATAGGGAATGATTTATGGAGTTACTAGAAATTTGAATCATCAATTTGGATATCCTCTGAATTGTTTATGGATTTTTGAATTTTACCGAAAAAGAAAAAGACAGAGGAATTACCTAAATGGGCCGGATATGGGCGGTGGCAGCGCGCACTGGGCGAGGTTTAGCAGTAGGGCGCCACTGGGCCGGCCCAGCGGCTCGGCCGCACGCGCGCAGGGGCCACGTCGGAGGTGGCGTAACATAATTCCGCCTTCACGCGGGGGAGACGGGTACTCCCGAAACCGTCTCCACTTGCCAGCGTGGCCTGGAGGCTGGCCGCTGACGAGCGGGCCCTGCCCGCAGGTTGTCTCCTTCCTCCCGCCAGGAGCAGAGGAGGTCGATCGAGCGGGGCGCCGGCGGTTCCGGCCGTCCCCGACGGCGTCCGGCGTACCGGCGGACTCGGGAGGCCGAGCCTCGCCCATCCATGGGCCCCACGCAGGCTGGGGAGGTCCAGGGCGACGGCGACCCTGACGCCGGCGAATGAGGCTTCAGGAGAAGATGGTTGCGGCGGCACAGGGCACAAGAGCAGGAGAAAATGAGCGGGAGAGCTCCGACGGTCTGCTGCGGTCCTCCTGGTGGCCAAAGGATGGAAGGGGAGGCCTTGGTTTGCCGGAGCCGGTTGGAGGCCGACGGCGACCATGGCGGCCATGGAGAGGGCAAGAGGGCACGAGGGGTAGAGAGGGGGTGTCAGAGAGGTTCACGGGAGAGAGGAGGTTTGGATCGACTCGAGAGAGAGAGTCGGGGTGGTTTAAATGGGCATGGCCGGGGTGGTTTAAACGGACACGTTCGGGCGAGCCTACAAAGGGGAGAGGAGAGAGGTTCTGGAGCGGGCGGCAGCGTGCCTTGTACTAGACGCCGAGGCGACCTCGGGGGACACGAGGGAGAGGCCCTAGGTGGTCGGGTGGCTCGCGCAGAGAGCCGCTACAGTGCTAGGGCGCACTGTAGCGCGCCCCAGAGCGCGTCTTTGGCCGGCATAGCCATTTTTTTGGCGCCTTGGGCGTGGCCAATAGTGTCCAGCAGCTCTAGGGGGGAGTAAACAAGTGGGGAGGAGCTTTGGATGCCTTGGAGAGCCACTAGGAGAGGAGAGAGGTTGAGGGAGAGAGAGAAAGAGGCTGTCCAGAAAGAGAAAGTGAGGGTTTCACCCCCAAATAGTTGAGCTGTTGAAGGGGGGAAATTACTGGAGGTAGATGGTGACTAGATGAAGCTCTGGTAAAAAGTTGAGCTCATGGAGAATAGTGGAAGGGGTCAAAACAGTGGTTTTTGTAAAATGTCAGAAGGTGTTTGATGGTGTTTTGGGCAATCAAAAGATTTCCATTTGACATGATATTTAACATGATCAAATGGTATATAGGATTTATGTTGGTCACTAAGTTGTAGTCCATTTGAATAAAGTTGCCAATGTAACTTTGGCAAACCCTAGAAATCAACAGAAAGGGGTTTTCTAAGATTTAGTGATGTAAATATTTTCTCCTTGATTCACCACTTGGTGTAGTGTCATAATTTGTAGATTTGGGAATGTCCACAAAAATATAGATCAAAATAAGATAGTTTAAAATGTAGAGTTGTTCAAACTTGGATCTGGTCAGAGAGGGTTTTGGGGCACTTTTGTGTACCAAAACTATTTTTATGGGAATGGAACTTGTCAAGATGATCACATTAGGAATGTGTGACTTGCCAGAATTTTCCTGGATTTATTTGAATATATTTCTCACAAAAATATTTCAAATACTTGAAATGAGCAGAAATGGTTTTGGAGGGTTTTGTCCAATATTTTGAACATGACCATGTGTTGAAACTCATATATATGGTAAATATATATCCACTGAGTTTCCCTGATTTTTCTCAAATATTTTTGAAGCTTTTAAATAATTTTAACCTATTAAAGACCATTTCTGGCCTTAAGATAAAGCCTTTAAATAAAATAGGAAAATAACTTTTAAAATTATATTTTTGTGGTTTATTGGAATCCTATACCTAATAGGGGTCAAATATACTTTTTGAAAGATTTTGCATACCCCAAATCAAGTACTTATAGTGCAAACCTCAATTCAGGGGTTTTTGGAAAACTAATTTTAGAAAATACTTTTTGGCCAAATTATTTTTTTAAGAAAATACTATATTGCACTATACACATGGCATGATCATTGGGCAGAAGTTTGGGGCAAGGATATGAAGTATAGAAGGTGGAGTTGTGTTGACCCTAAAGAGCACTTGAAAATCACAGAGAGAAAACCAACTCACATAAAAAGCCAAATAATGCAAAAGTTTTTGTCAAACCACACTTTATCATGATTTATGAGCTTAAGTGTTGTGGCATGAAAATCAGGGTGTGACAGACCTACCCCCTTACAAGAATCTCGTCCCCGAGATTCCCAAACTAGGCGCGGAAGGGAATATGGAAACTTAGGTTTGGGGTAGTCTTCACGTCCTCATACTGCTTCTGCTTCCGAGTGGTGCTCCATTGAACCTTGAAGTACTCTATGGCGTGGCTTCGTATATAACGTTCTGCTTGATCTAGGTTGCTAATGGGTCTCTCATGGTGGGTCAGGCTAAGCTAGGGGTCGATGGCTCGCTGTTCGATGTCCTTGTAGAGATCGTGCTTGTTAGGAAGTTGAAAACGTTTCCGGAGTGGTGTCGTGTGGAAGAACGTTGTGCACAGTGGGTGACTCAGGTGGTAACTCTAGCTAGTAGCCGTCTATTCTTCGTCTTGCAGTGACCTTGGAGAGGGCCGATAAATCTTGGTGTGAGCTTCCCTTTGACATGGAAATGCTTGGTTCCATTGAGAGAAGTGGCTTGCAGATACACTGTAACGCCCACGATGCGGCTATATCTCCCACGTGTCGAGGCACGACTTAGAGGCATAACCGCATAGTGGTTTTGTCGCAAGAAGGGTCATCTTCACAAAATCCCATGTAATGAACAAGAATGGGATAAAGAGTTGGCTTACAATCGCCACTTCACACAATACATGAATATAATTCATACATCATCCAAAATACAAACATATAGACCGACTACGGTCAAGATCCAGATGAAAATAAGACAACCCCAAATGCTAGATCCCCGATCGTCCCAACTGGGCTCCACTACTGATCATCAGGAAAAGACACATAGTAACGACCATGTTCCTCGTCGAACTCCCACTTGAGATCGACCCCATCATCTGCACTGGCATCGTCGGCACCTGCAACTGTTTTGGTAGAATCTGTGAGTCACGGGGACTCAGCAATCTCACACCCGCGAGATCAAGACTATTTAAGCTTATAGGAAAGGATGGTGTAATGAGGTGGAGCTGCAGCGGCAATAAGCATATATGGTGGCTAACATACGCAAAGAGAGCGAGAAGAGAAGCAACGGAACGGTCGTCATCTAGCAATGACCAAGAAGTGATCCTGAACTCCTACTTACGTCATACATAACTCAGACCGTGTTCACTTCCCGGACTCCGCCGAGAAGAGACCATCACGGCTACACACGCAGTTGATGTATTTTAATTGGGTCAAGTGACAAGTTCTCTACAACCGGACATTAACAAATTCCCATCTGCCTCATAACCGCGGGCACGGCTTTCGAAAGATAATACCCTGCAGGGGTGTCCCAACTTAGCCCATCATAAGCTCTCACGGTCAACGAAGGATAAACCTTCTCTCGGAAAGACCCGATCAGTCTCGGAATCCCGGTTTACAAGACATTTCGACAATGGTAAAACAAGACCAGCAAAGCCGCCCGAATGTGCCGACAAATCCCGATAGGAGCTGCACATATCTCGTTCTCAGGGCACACCGGATGAAGCATCGTACGAGTAAAACCAGACCTCGAGTTTCCCCAAGGTGGCGCCGCAGTGCTCTAGTTTGGACCAGCACTCGAAGGAGCACTGGCCCGGGGGGTTTAAAATAAAGATGACCCTCGGGCTCGCGAAAACCCGGGGGAAAAGGCTTAGGCGGCAAATGGTAAAACCAAGGTTGGGCCTTGCTGGAGGAGTTTTATTCAAGGCGAACTGTCAAGGGGGTCCCATAAATAACCCGACCGCGTAAGGAACGCAAACTCAAGGAACATAATCCCGGTATATCAGTAACTAGGGCGGCAAGAGTGGAACAAAACACCAGGCATAAGGCCGAGCCTTCCACCCTTTACCAAATATATAGATGCATTAATTAAATAAGAGATATTGTGATATCCCAACATATCCATGTTCCGACATGGAACAAACTTCAACTTCACCTGCAACTAGCAACGCTATAAGAGGGGCTGAGCAAAAGCGTTAACTTAGCCAAACAACGGTTTTCTAGAAAAGGATGGTTAGAGGCTGACATGGCAAAATGGGAGACATGATATAGCAATTGATAGGTAGCGGAGCATGGCAATAGAGCGAACAACTAGCAAAGCAAAGATAGAAGTGATTTCGAGGGGTGGTCATCTTGCCTGCAAGGTTCTCAGAGTTGTCGAAAGCTTGATCCTCGTAAGCGTACTCAACAGGTTCCTCGTTCACGAACTCGTCTCCCGGCTCTACCCAAGACAAGAACACAAACAAACGGAACCACAATCAACCACGAGAAATGCACAAGCAACATGATGCAAAACATGTATGATATGCAAGATATGATATGCGATGCATATGCGTGCTCCGGAAGGAAAATGATGAACAAGGCAGTAACTTGGCAAACCAAGCATGCCACTGGAAAGATGAGATGATTTCGGTCGAAATCGATATAAAGATCACCGGAAACGGATGCACGGTTTGCAAATGGCAAGCAAAACAAGAATGACACGAATCTGCGATTAACAGCATGATAGCACTTAAAATGCAACAAGCAACAATGCTACAGCACTCCAACATAGCAACAAAGCATATGGCAGTAATCTACAGGAGATGCTTGACAAAAGATGAACACTGAGCTACGGCTAGATCACAACATATCAAGCTCAAACAAGCATGGCAAAAGTGCAAAAGATAACAGGTTCACAGACTTGGTGAAAAACTGGACATGGCAGAAAACAGCATCAGGTAGCAATGTTCAGAGCACGAAATCAACATGCTACAGGAACTTAACATAGCAAAACAAGGCATGGCAGTGTTCTACTAAATGCATATGACAAAAGTCCCTTACTGACCATAAGCCAAAAAGGACCAGAAGATATGATGGCAAGCATGTAAACATAGCAAGTTTCGTTATCAGGTTTCAGACTTAGCAGAAAACAGAGCATGGCAGAAATAATAATATGTAGGCCTCTTTGTGAGCTTGATGCACTCACTACAGAGCAATGCATGACAAAACAAGCATACCTACAGCAAGATGGCATGTTTATGAAGCTATCCATGGCAAGAACAAATGCATAGCATGTATGGATCAACTACAATAAGCTTGGCAAAATTGCATATCATGTTAAGAATCTGCCAGAAATATTTTATAGCAAAAGTAGAGCAAGATTGAGTCATGCTATGGCACTCCATAATTGCAAACAATGGCAGGAATGGATCAATTACAACTATAGCTACAAAACATCCTTACTGAACATCTCCAAAATATGCATGGATCTCTCTGTAGCATCAAGTTTACATGGCAACAAAATAACAGCAGACAAGGACTTAGAGAAATCACCAAGTCCCTGAAATCAGAAATATTACGGAGCCTACTTTGCATGCTTGTGCTAGTCACCACAGAGATCAAAAAATACATGGCATACACCCTTGGAAAGATGGCATGGCATACTTCAAAACACATGTAGAGCTCATGCCCATAAGATGCACAGATTAAATGATACAAAAATGACAAATCTCCAAGTTCTGATAAGAACCAGAGATAACAGCAACTAGCCCTCTTCCAACAGAGATTTGGGCATCAAGATGACCTCTAATGAACATGGTGCAATTGAACAAAATGTAGAGCATCACGAGTCGAACAATTTGACATATTGCACGCGTGAATCGGAGCTACATGCAAGGAGTTATCCACTATTGAACATAGCATATGCTGTACAAAATCCAGGACTTGGAGAAAATTAGGGGCTCGGGGTCAACCTGCGCGTTGACCGGATCTGCATCGGGGGAGTGCTCGTGCTCGGGCTCCGGTGGCACTGCTCGCCGGCGACGGTAGGAAGAGGAGGCGCGCCGGAGGAAGGCGGCGCCGGTGGGGGGAGGCGGCGGTGGCGCGCCGGAGGCGGCGAGGGTGGCGACGGGCGCGGGGTCGCGGCGGCGAGCCGCGGCGGGGCCGGCCGGCGGCGGGGCGGCGCGGCGCCGGTGCGGAGGCGGCGGGGCGAGGCGGGGCCGAGCCGGCGGCGGCGCTGGCAGGCGGCGGCGGGCGGAGGCGTGGGGCGGCGAGCGGGCTCGCGGGGGCCGGCGTTGGGCCCGCGGGCTCCGGCGGCGGCGGCGACGGGCTTGCCATGTGGCAGCCGCGGGTTGGCCGCGGGGCGGCGGCGACTTGTCCGCCGGAGCGGACGCGTCCGGCGCGGCGCGGAGGGATTTTAGGGTTCGGACTGCGAATGTATTTCGGGGATGCCACATATTTATAGGTAGAGGGAGCTAGGAGGCTCCAAATGAGGTGCGGTTTTCGCCCACACGATCGTGATCGAACGACCTAGAGCATGGAAGAGAGTTTGGTGGGTTTTGGGCTGGTTTTGAGGGGGTTTTGCTGGACACTCAAATGGACTTTGCGGATGCCCGGTTAACCGTTGGAGTACCAAACGACCTCCAAATGGAACGAAACTTGACCGGTGGTCTCCGGGTGGTATATTAAGGCCACTTGACAAGCCTCGGTCCATTCCGAGAAAGTTTGACACCCGCACACGAAAGAAAACAAGAGGGGTGCACCGGAGGAGATAGGAGCGCCGGATTGCAAAACGGACAACGGGGAAAATGCTCGGATGCATGAGACGAACACGTATGCGAATGCAATGCACATGATGACATGATATGAAAATGCATGACATGACAAAATGCAAAACGAAAGACAAAACCCGACCACGGAGGGAATATCATAACACATAGCCGAAAATGGCAAGAGTCGGAGTTACAAATATGGCAAGTTACATGCGGGGTGTTACAACACTCCACCACTACGAGAGGATCTCGTCCCGAGATCTAGGACTGAAAGAACTCCGGATATTCGGAACGGAGATGGTCCTCGCGTTCCCAGGTGGCTTCCCGGTCGGAATGGTGCGACCACTTCACTTTCAGGAATTTGATTGACTTGTTGCGAGTCTTGCGCTCAGTTTCTTCAAGAATAGCAACGGGGTGCTCATGATAAGACAAATCTTCTTGGAGGTCAATCTCTTCGAAGTTGATAGTGCGCTCAGGCGTCTTGAAGCACTTGCGGAGCTGTGACACGTGGAACACATCGTGCACGTTCGCGAAGTTGGAAGGAAGCTCAAGTTGATAGGCGAGGTCGCCTCTTTTGCCAATGATCTTGAAAGGACCCACGTATCTAGGGGCAAGCTTCCCTTTGATACCGAAGCGACGAGTGCCTTTCATTGGAGAGACGCGGAGGTAGACATGGTCTCCGATCTCGAAAGCCAAATCACGATGCTTACTATCATAGTAACTCTTCTGGCGCGATTGCGCGGCTTTGAGATTATCACGGATGACTTTACACATTTCTTCAGCTTCAGTGATTAAGTCATTGCCAAGAAGTTGGCGTTCACCAGTCTCTGACCAATTGAGAGGAGTACGGCACTTTCTGCCATAGAGAATCTCGAATGGGGCCTTGCCCGAACTCGCTTGGAAGCTGTTGTTGTAGGAGAATTCAGCATATGGAAGACAATCTTCCCATTTCATGCCAAAGGAAATGACACAAGCCCTGAGCATATCTTCAAGAATTTGATTGACTCGCTCGACTTGGCCACTAGTTTGAGGATGGAAAGCTGTGCTGAAGCGAATGTTTGTGCCCATGGCCTTCTGGAAGGAGTCCCAGAACTTAGAGGTGAAGATGCTTCCACGATCTGAAGAAATCAATTGTGGAATGCCGTGCAAGGAGACAATTCTGGAGGTGTAAAGCTCTGCCAGCTGAGCTGCTGTGATGGATTCTTTGATTGGAAGGAAATGAGCCACTTTAGAAAGCTTGTCAATGACAACGAAGATAGCATCATTTCCGCGCTTGGACTTTGGAAAACCAGTCACGAAGTCCATTTCGATATGATCAAACTTCCATTCTGGGATAGCAAGAGGTTGGAGGAGACCAGCTGGTCGTTGGTGTTCTGCTTTCACTCTTCGACAGACATCACATTCATTCACGAATTGAGCAATTTCTCGCTTCATTCGAGTCCACCAATACGACTGCTTGAGGTCATGATACATCTTCGTACTTCCAGGATGAATGGAAAGGAGAGAATTGTGCGCCTCGTTCATTATGACTTTCCTTAGATCACCTTTAGGAACCACAATCCGGTCCTCGAAGAATAAAGTGTCTCTGTCATCAATGCGATAGCACTTGTATTTGGAAAGACCCTTGTCGATACCACGTTTCACCTTCTTCACCATGGCATCAAGGAGTTGTGCCTCACGAATTTGATCTTCCAAAGTAGGAGAGACTATGAGGTTGGCAAGAAAGCCTTGAGGAACAACTTGGAGATTCAGCTTGCGGAAAGCTTCACAAAGATCCGGTTGGAAAGGCTTGAGAATTAAGCTGTTGCAATAAGCCTTCCTGCTTAAAGCATCTGCAATGACATTTGCCTTGCCTGGAGTATATTCAATACTCGGATTGTACTCTTGAATCATTTCGACCCATCGAGTCTGCCTGAGGTTGAGGTTGGGCTGAGTGAAGATGTACTTGAGACTCTTGTGATCGGTGAAAATGTCCACTTGTCTTCCCAACAAGAGATGTCTCCACGTTATTAATGCATGGACAACTGCCGCCAACTCAAGATCGTGAGTGGGGTAGTTCTTCTCGTTGGGCTTCAACTGACGAGAGGTATAGGCCACAACTTTCTTCTCTTGCATTAACACAGCACCGAGACCTTGGAGAGAAGCATCACAGAAAACTTCAAACGGCTTGGATTCATCAGGAGGAGTCAAGACAGGAGCTGTGACTAGTTTCTCTTTGAGAGTGTTGAAAGCAACGTCACACTCAGGAGACCAGACATACTTCACATGCTTCTGGAGGAGGTTGGAAAGAGGCTTTGCAATCTTGGAGAAATTCTCAACGAATCTTCGGCAATAGCTTGCAAGACCAAGAAAACTGCGGAGCTGCTTGACATTCTGAGGAGGTTCCCAATTCACAATTGCGGACACCTTCTCGGGGTTAACAGCGATGCCCTTGGCAGAGATGATGTGACCAAGGAAAAGAACTTCATCGAGCCAAAACTCACATTTGGAGAACTTCGCATAGAATTGATACTCTCTGAGCTTGTCGAGCACCAATCGCAAATGTTTGGCATGATCCTGCTTATTCTTGGAGAAGACCAAGATATCATCGAGATACACCAGGACGAATTCATTGGTATAGGGGTTGAAGATGAAATTCATCATCCGAGAGAAACTGGAGGAGCATTGACAAGGCCGAAAGACACGACAGTATATTCATAAGAACCAAAGCTTGTTCTGAATGCTGTCTTGGGAATATCTTCTTCACGAATGCGAATCTGATGATAACCCATACGAAGGTCAAGCTTCGAGAATACTTTAGCACCTTTGAGTTGCTCAAATAGCTCATTGATGTTGGGAAGTGGATACTTGTTCTTGATTGTCTTCTTGTTCAATGGACGGTAGTCGACACAAAGTCGGTCCGTGCCATCCTTCTTCTTGACAAAAAGAACACCACAACCCCATGGAGAAGAACTCGGTCTGATCAAACCCAGACGCTCTTGTTCATCGAGCTGTTTCTTCAATTCCTTCAGCTCGTTGGGTCCAAGCTTGTATGGACGCTTGCAAACGGGTTCAGTGCCAGGCTCTAGTTCGATAACGAACTCAACTGGCCGATGAGGAGGCATACCCGAAAGCTCTTCTGGAAAGACATCTTGGTACTCACAAACGACTGGAATTTGAGAGATGGCATTCAATTCACCCTTCTCATTGAGAGAGAAAAACCGAATGGTTTCATCACGAGCGGCATAAATAATCACATCCTCAGACGAGTGTGTCAATTGAATTTCCCTGGCAGCACAATCGAGCTGAGCCTTGTGCTTAGAAAGCCAGTCCATCCCGAGAATTAGATCAATATCCGAGTCACCAAGAACAACTGGTTTAGACAGAAATTTATAGTCGCCCATCTTGATGGAAACATCCGGGACACAATTATTAGATGTCATTTGCTTGCCCGGAGACACAACCTTCAACGGGATAGGGATCTTTTCCGTCACAAATTCATGCTTGGCAACAAAAGGTCTTGAAATGAAAGAAAGAGATGCACCAGTATCAAAAAGAACTTTTGCAGGAATATCATTAACAGGAAGATTACCCATTATCACATCAGTAGACTCCTCTGCTTGAGCTGCATTCATCATGTTCACCTTTGCAGACTTTGGATTATGCTTGACCACTGCATTGCTGGAAGATCTGACAGGAGGAGGAGGAGGAAGACGCCTTTGGTTGAAGCACTTGTTAGCATAGTGACCTTTCTGCTGACATTTGTTGCAAGTCACCTCTGAGAGTGGACGGTGATAAGGAGCATTGGACTTTGGAGCTTGATTCTGAGACTTGTTCTGATAGCCAGAGTTGGAAGAGTTGGAAGAACCATGGCCACCTTTGTTCTTCTGCTGGTAAGGCTGACGAAACGGAGGAGGAGGAGGCAACCAGAACTTCTGTTGCTTAGCTGTCACAAGTGAGGAAGAAGAAGACTGAACTGCGTCTCTGACTCTCTTCTTAGAAGCCTCACACTTGAGCTGAGCAGCCTCTTGCTTCAGTGCCATATTATAGAATTGATCAAACTGAGTAGGCTCAACAAGAACGAGAGCTAACTGCAGATCCTCTTTAAGGCCACCTCTGAAGTGATAGATCATGCTCTTTTCATCAGGAACGTCTTGTTTAGCGAAGCGAGCAAGTTTCTGAAACTGGATGTTGTATTGATACACAGACATGTTGCCTTGCTTGAGATTGCGGAACTCCTCACGCTTGCTCTCAACAACACTTTGTGGAATGTGGTGCGCTTTGAAGTCCCGACAGAAGTCAGTCCAAGTGATCACACGACCTCCTCTGGAATCTTTGTATTGTTGATACCAATCAGCAGCTTGGTCCTTGAGCTGGAAAGAAGCGAACTTGACATAGTCCTCAGGCCTGACATTGCTACATTCAAAATGCTTGTTGATGTCCACGAGCCAATCATCGGCATCCGTGGCCTCGGCACAGTAGCTGAAAGACTTGGGCTGATTTGCGAGAAACTGGTTGAGTGTAGCAAAGTGAAACTGATTGTTGCCTTGACCTTGATTGCCTTGATTGCCTTGCCCTTGAGTACGTTCTTGCAAGAGTTGCAGAATCATCTGAGCATTGGCGTTGGTGGCTGCCATGATAGCTTGCCATGCCTCCGGAGGTGGAGGTGGTGGCGGAGGGTTCGCTTGACTCCCTTCATTGCGATCCGGATTCTGACGCGTTGGCGGAGCCATCCTGAAGAGGGTGACATCCGTTAGCATCTTGATAGACAAATAGATAAGTAGAATCAACGGATAGAAATTGCAACATATAGTCTTCACAATAAACATTCGAACGAAGATGAACGAATGAATTCCGTAGTAAATCATCACACTTCCATAAGTTGAGAAGCCACTTGAAAAAGATATGGAATCAACATATGACTTCGAAGCAACTCGAATACCACAATACAAAACAAAACAAAGTATTGGCTTGCAGAATAAGCCGGAACAAACATATGATAGAGATTTCGTCCGAAGTTTTCGTGGTGGGGCCCACACGGGCTCAATCGTACAGCACCATCATGTACAAGGCTGTGCACATGACATACGAAGCGTCCCCGAGTCGGCATAGCCATGGACTCTTTAAGACACTACGAGACCACTGTAAAATCAACCGTGTACAGGCGGACCACTAGACGTCGAACCCCAATCTCATATCATGCGTCTGTCGGAAAGATATCCTAAGGCTACTTGAATTCCCACTTATAAACTCCCGAAACTTTCTGGTTATGCAATCTGGTGTTGGGGATACAGGGGACACAAAATATATCACCCAAACTAGCAATCCCTAGATCCAGCTGTATCCATCCGTCAACACATAACCAAGAAACCTTCGGAAATCGTTTACCTCAACCTTCGAAAAACATCCGTTATACAAGTTATGGCAATACTCCCGAACTCCCGCCCCAGTACTGGGTGGCGTCGAGGTGATCTCACCAACAACTGCATAAAAGAGATTTCGATGTCGGCGAAACTCAGGTATTCCAGAACTGCAACGATAAAATTGTGACGACAACACCTCGGAGCTCAACTCCCCGGGACACTGCCACAACCCCTAAATGTCAGGAGGCACCAAGAACAATGTTCTCGTCACAAAACCATCGGAACGATTCCAAGATACCCGCGTGATCCTAAAATTTTTTTAGTGAAATTTGAGGAGAGAATAGTCAAAACTTCTACGTCAGGAGACCTCACCAGAGCGACGAAGGGACTGAGGAGTAAAAAGAATCCTACTCTCCGATATATATAATCCTAAGACTCAAAACATTTTTGTTCTAGACTCAACAACGCCAGCGATTCGATCAAGCAGGGGGCTCCTAAGTCGGGGATGGCTCTGATTACCAACTTGTAACGCCCACGATGCGGCTATATCTCCCACGTGTCGAGGCACGACTTAGAGGCATAACCGCATAGTGGTTTTGTCGCAAGAAGGGTCATCTTCACACAATCCCATGTAATGAACAAGAATGGGATAAAGAGTTGGCTTACAATCGCCACTTCACACAATACATAAATATAATTCATACATCATCCAAAATACAAACATATAGACCGACTACGGTCAAAATCCAGATGAAAATAAGACAACCCCAAATGCTAGATCCCCGATCGTCCCAACTGGGCTCCACTACTGATCATCAGGAAAAGACACATAGTAACGACCACGTTCCTCGTCGAACTCCCACTTGAGATCGACCCCATCATCTGCACTGGCATCGTCGGCACCTGCAACTGTTTTGGTAGAATCTGTGAGTCACGGGGACTCAGCAATCTCACACCCGCGAGATCAAGACTATTTAAGCTTATAGGAAAGGATGGTGTAATGAGGTGGAGCTGCAGCGGCAATAAGCATATATGGTGGCTAACATACGCAAAGAGAGCGAGAAGAGAAGCAACGGAACGGTCGTCATCTAGCAATGACCAAGAAGTGATCCTGAACTCCTACTTACGTCATACATAACTCAGACCGTGTTCACTTCCCGGACTCCGCCGAGAAGAGACCATCACGGCTACACACGCAGTTGATGTATTTTAATTGGGTCAAGTGACAAGTTCTCTACAACCGGACATTAACAAATTCCCATCTGCCTCATAACCGCGGGCACGGCTTTCGAAAGATAATACCCTGCAGGGGTGTCCCAACTTAGCCCATCATAAGCTCTCACGGTCAACGAAGGATAAACCTTCTCCCGGAAAGACCCGATCAGTCTCGGAATCCCGGTTTACAAGACATTTCGACAATGGTAAAACAAGACCAGCAAAGCCGCCCGAATGTGCCGACAAATCCCGATAGGAGCTGCACATATCTCGTTCTCAGGGCACACCGGATGAACACTACGTACAGCTAAAACCAATCCTCGAGTTTCCCCAAGGTGGCGCTGCAAGTGGCTCTAGTTTGGACCAGCACTCAGAGGAACACTGGCCCGGGGGTTTAAATAAAGATGACCCTCGGGCTCGCGAAAACCCGGGGGAAAAGGCTTAGGCGGCAAATGGTAAAACCAAAGTTGGGCCTTGCTGGAGGAGTTTTATTCAAGGCGAACTGTCAAGGGGGTCCCATAAATCACCCGACCGCGTAAGGAACGCAAACTCAAGGAACATAATCCCGGTATAACAGTAACTAGGGCGGCAAGAGTGGAACAAAACACCAGGCATAAGGCCGAGCCTTCCACCCTTTACCAAATATATAGATGCATTAATTAAATAAGAGATATTGTGATATCCCAACATATCCATGTTCCAACATGGAACAAACTTCAACTTCACCTGCAACTAGCAACGCTATAAGAGGGGCTGAGCAAAAGCGGTAACTTAGCCAAACAACGGTTTGCTAGGAAAGGATGGTTAGAGGCTGACATGGCAAAATGGGAGACATGATATAGCAAGTGATAGGTAGCGGAGCATGGCAATAGAGCGAACAACTAGCAAAGCAAAGATAGAAGTGATTTCGAGGGGTGGTCATCTTGCCTGCAAGGTTCTCAGAGTTGTCGAAAGCTTGATCCTCGTAAGCGTACTCAACAGGTTCCTCGTTCACGAACTCGTCTCCCGGCTCTACCCAAGACAAGAACACAAGCAAACGGAACCACAATCAATCACGAGAAATGCACAAGCAACATGATGCAAAACATGTATGATATGCAAGATATGATATGCGATGCATATGCGTGCTCCGTAAGGAAAATGATGAACATGGCAGTAACTTGGCAAACCAAGCATGCCACTGGAAAGATGAGATGATTTCGGTCGAAATCGATATAAAGATCACCGGAAACGGATGCACGGTTTGCAAATGGCAAGCAAAACAAGAATGACACGAATCTGCGATTAACAGCATGATAGCACTTAAAATGCAACAAGTAACAATGCTAAAGCACTCCAACATAGCAACAAACCATATGGCAGTAATCTACCGGAGATGCTTGACAAAAGATGAACACTGAGCTACGGCTAGATCACAACATATCAAGCTCAAACAAGCATGGCAAAAGTGCAAAAGATATCAGGTTCACAGACTTGGTGAAATTACTGGACATGGCAGAAAACAGCATCAGGTAGCAATGTTCAGAGCACAAAATCAACAAGCTACAAGAACTTAACATGGCAAAACAAGGCATGGAAGTATTCTACTAAATTCATATGACAAAAGTCCCTTACTGACCATAAGCCAAAAAGGACAGGAAGATATGGTGGGAAGCATATAAACGTAGCAAGTTTCGTTATCAGGTTTCAGACTTAGCAGAAAACAGAGCATGGCAGAAATAATAATATGAAGGCATGCTTGTGAGCTCGATGCACTCACTACAGAGCAATGCATGACAAAACAAGCATACCTACGGTACGATGGCATGTTGATGAAGGTATCCATGGCAAGAACAACTGCATAGAATGTGTGGATCAACTACAATAAGCTTGGCAAAATTGCATATCATGTTAAGAATCTGCCAGAAATATTTTATAGCAAAAGTAGAGCAAGATTGAGTCATGCTATGCTACTCCATAATTGCAAACAATTGCAGGAATGGATCAATTACAACAATAGCTACAAAACATCCTTACTGAACATCTCCAAAATATGCATGGATCTCTCTGTAGCATCAAGTTTACATGGCAACAAAATAACAGCAGACAAGGACTTTCGAGAAATCACCAAGTCCCTGAAATCAGAAATATTACGGGGCCTACTTTGCATGCTTGTGCTAGTCACCACAGAGATCATAAAAATACATGGCATACACCCTTGGAAAGATTGCATGGCATACTTCAAAACACATGTAGAGCTCATGCCCATAAGATGCACAGAATAAATGATACAAAAATGACAAATCTCCAAGTTCTGCTAAGAACCAGAGGATAACAGCAACTAGCCCTCTTCCAACAGATATTTGGGCATCAATATGACCTCTAATGAACATGGTGCAATTGAATAAAATGTAGAGCATCACGAGTTGAACAATTTGACATATTGCACGTGTGAATCGGAGCTACATGCAAGGAGTTATGCACTATTGAACATAGGCATATGCTGTACAAACTCCAGGACTTGGAGAAAATTAGGGGGGCTCGGGGTCAACCTGCGCGTTGACTGGATCTGCATCGGGGAGTGCTCGTGCTCCGGTGGCACTGCTCGCCGGCGACGGGAGGAAGAGGAGGCGGCGGCCGGAGGGAGGCGGCGCTGGTGGAGGGAGGCGGCGAGGGGCGCCGGCGGGCGCGGGGTCGGCGGCGGCGAGCGGCGTGGCCGGCCGGTGGCGGGGCGGCGCGGCGCCGGTGCGGAGGCGGCGGGGCGAGGCGGGGCCGAGCCGGCGGCGGTGCGGGCGGGCGGCGGCGGGCGGAGGCGTGGGCGGCGAGCGGGCTCGCGGGGGCCGGCGTTGGGCCCGCGGGCTCCGGAGGCGGCGGCGGGCTTGCCACGTGGCAGCCGCGGGTTGGCCGCGGGGGCGGCGGCGACTTGTCCGGCCGGAGCGGACGCGTCCGGCGCGGCGCGGAGGGATTTTAGGGTTACGGGAGACTGCGAATGTTATTTCGGGATGCCCACATATTTATAGGTAGAGGGAGCTAGGAGGCTCCAAATGAGGTGCGGTTTTCGCCCACACGATCGTGATCGAACGACCTAGAGCATGGAAGAGAGTTTTGTGGGTTTTGGGCTGGTTTTTGAGGGGGGTTTTGCTGGACACTCAAATGGACTTTGCGGATGCCCGCTTAACCGTTGGAGTACCAAACGACCTCCAAATGGAACGAAACTTGACCGGTGGTCTCCGGGTGGTGTATTAAGGCCACTTGACAAGCCTCGGTCCATTCCGAGAAAGTTTGACACCCGCACACGAAAGAAAACAAGAGGGGTGCTTCGGAGGAGATAGGAGCACCGGATTGCAAAATGGACAACGGGGAAAATACTCGGATGCATGAGACGAACACGTATGCAAATGCAATGCACATGATGACATGATATGAAAATGCATGACATGACAAAATACAAAACGAAAAAAACAAAACCTGACCACGAAGGGAATATCATAACACATAGCCGAAAATGGCAAGAGTCGGAGTTACAAATATGGCAAGTTACATGCGGGGTGTTACATACACCTAGTCTTTGACGCGGAGGTTTACTTCTTGATGACGGTGGTTGGTGTAGTTCTTCCTTCTGTACATGGCGGTCTTAAAATGTCTTCGATCCAGCTGAACGACTCTTCTTCCATTTTCGGGCAGACAAGTATGTCGCCAAATAAAGATGACAACTAACTTGTCCAAGTACTCCATGAAGTCTATGGGGTACGCAAAGTAGGTTGGGGTATTGGTGGTGGTCTCGGTTGAGCATTGGCAAAGGTCTTCTCGTCCTAGAGCCAAAGCCTGTGGTCATGATCCGACCATGTTGTGGCTTGGTAGGGCTTAAGGGTTTCAAGGATTCTAGTGTGCGTGTGAACATTTATCATCTTATCCTTAAGCATGGTTTCTGAGATGCCAATTGTTCTACCTTGTCCTTCAAACAAATCACATCATATTACCGAAAGAATCACCTCGTATAGGTCAACTCCAATCATCACTCATGCTATTCATATACTCATGGCTCCCGAGAGGGGATCTAACAAAATCATACATTTCAACTATACCCAAACTCATAGGCATGGCTATCCCTATGTAAAAATCCATGGGTAGAGCATACAAGCTTCCAAGCTTGAATTAAACATGACAATCCAAGTGCTCAGCCTATTCTCCCAAGGTCCAAGATAGTGCATGTCTATCCTAAGGAAACACGTCGTAAGCCACTCCAAGATCTTGTTTCCTTCCTATTAATCAACTCCAACAACCCATTAACTTCCATTAGTCACTACATGATCCATTTATCCTACAAATCCAATGCCTATGGTGTTCCACATGATCTCCTAAAGTCTCTATAATCCCCAAGTACTTGAAAGGGTTGTCCTTACTATAGTCAGTCCACCAATTTCCCATTATCATGTTCTGATAAACTTCAATCTGAAGCTCATACAGATCCCTAAATAAACTCTTAATTAATCCAATCTCCTAGTTTATCGTCCACCGAGAAACATGGTATCATGATCAAGATCATCAGTCTAAATCCAATTTACTCCGAACCATGTAAAATTACTCTGCATCCATACTCCACTAGGGTAACCTATTTAATCCAAATCTCATGTCCTGTGAGAATTCCTACCATTCTTCCAAGTCATTATCGTATTGCCAACTATCTTCTATCAATATCCCCTAGCTAAGTCAAATCCTTATACCTCCAAGAATTTCATCTTGCGATCATAATTGTCCTACTAAATCCAATTTACTCAGGGGTAATGAAAGTTATGCTACTCTATTAACATGATCCCACCAAGTTCATCTACCAATATGAAAGCCTCATAATCCAGAAGTCTCAGACAATTCCTCAAGGTCACTGATATAAACTCATCAAGTCATTCGTCCTCTGTTCCTATATCCTCAACATGGTCTTCCCTATGGGATCGTCAGTTCTTGTGCTATATTAGAATGACAATGTGCTCGTTCACTATGTCCACTAGTTCCATAATGAACCCAGTGTCGCGCACGGTTATGGAGGCTTAACAGGTTCTCTTGCAATTCCGTGGGTTAAGCACACGGTGAAGTCTTGAAGGGTCTAGGGATGGGTTTCCAATCTGGAGGAGTAAACATAACTCTACGGGGTTGCACTTGGTCGAGGAGGCCATAGCAAAAGTGTTTAGTATTGGGTGGTTGCCGAGGTGGAATCCTTTGTGCATCCTGTCTTGCTGGTCTTTAGTTGATGAAAGAGAGGAGAGGGAAAAGTAGCATAGAGGAGGGGAATTCCTAAAGGGGGTTCTATAGTGCAGGTGCAAACAAACGGGTGCCAAAAAGGGCCAAACAAAAGAAACAAGGTAAGGAAGGTGGTATAGTCGCGTACTTGTTGCCTAGGGCAAAAGTGCGACCTATATCAAAACACAAACAAATAAAAACAAGCAACACAGAATCATGGTTCTATTCGAACCATCATACGGACTCGACTGCGCATAGGGGGTACACGACTCATCCTACCCTAGGGGTTCTCGGATTTAGTAGTCGTGCTTTGCTCCGTGCCTCGTGCAGTTATCTGGGTTTTCCTCAGGTGTCGCTACGTCTCTTGTAGTTGTTCGATGAAACGATCAAGGTTGGGCCTGAAGATTCTTCAACAACTTCTCGCCTGTTGAAGTGATGGGGTGAAGGTGGCTCCTCGTAGCAGGCATTGACCCGGGCTTCTGTTGTCTTCTTAATCATGACGATCCCTTTTTTTCTTCTAAGGCGTCGATGGTACCAGGTAGGTAATCCTTTATGCAATGACATTAACAAGGCTTAGTAGAGGTCCAACATGTCGGTTACGTTGATGACAACATGGACACCAAGAGCGGGGATGAAGAGAACCGCTTTCCTGCTCACTATAGTGAGGCAGACCAAATGGCGAGGTTCTCATCCACTGGTGGTTGCCGATACAACAACGATAAGGACATGGTTGCTCTATTAGCAATGTATATCATGATCTTGCATGTCTTACACCTTGATCGTCATAGGACAAGGTTGCATCATCCTGGGGCAAATTCAAAGGTGTCACCATCCTCTGGGTCTTCATGTCCTCATTCCTCGAAGGAATATCTTCTATTGGCATCGTCTTGCTGTGGTGTCGCCAATCTTGTGTTCAGAAGAGGTGGGTGAGTGTTTGGCAAGGCGTAATCCATCTAGGCTATCCACGAGGATTATAAGGAATTCCGTGGTCAGGGGCTTGAGGGTGCTAGCAACCGTTTGCAATAGTTTTGAAGGGGAAGAGATCGATAGGGAAAATATACCTTAGTTTTTTTTAATTAGTGATAGTTTTGGAAATAGTTTTACCCTAACTACCTACCATGCTAACTAAGGCTTCCTACAGTCAGGATGGCTCTGATGCCAGCTCTGTGGGGACCCCGACTCATAAGTCGTGATCACCGAATGCACGTGTATAGTGATCCCAGAGATCAATGCTCACTGAACACATAGAAGCTGAATAACAAGAGTCTTACATCCATACATACCGTATTACACAAGTAGGACCACTATGGTCAAGTCTTGAGTATATCATCGCAGCGGAAATCTTCGTCGACAACTTGGACCCATGCCATCTGCCTTAACCCTACAGGCATTCTGACTAGGAAGCGTCCTAGCTCGCATGTTCGTCACCGATGTATTCTTCATCATATCATGTTCTTTCAAACCTGACCAATAAAATAACCAGTGCAAGCCAATGAGTACTTTGAATGTACTCGCAAGCAACCCATGTTTTGGCTCAAGATACAACAATGCATGACATAGGTAAATTGTTGCAGAAAGCTAATTTTATTGTGCGATGACACGTTCAACAACTGTTAAATCATGCATCATATGAATTCAAGTAACCATAGGGACTGGTTACAGATATCAACATAAAGGGGGTGGGCTTCAACCCAACTCAATCATGTCAAGTCCTTTGACTTGACCCAAGTAGTTCTTCCCACTTATCCAAACACACACACTGGTTTGTAAACAAGTGGACGTAGCCTAAGAGCGGTTACCCAATTGTCCTTGACCGTGGACACGGCTATTCGAATAGTTTTACACTCTGCAGAGGTTGCACACTTTACCCACAAGATCCGGGGAACTTCCGTGTCATCCACGACCCGCGGTACCTCAAGTACC
Organism: Triticum aestivum; assembly: GCF_018294505.1. Classification (NCBI taxonomy): domain Eukaryota; kingdom Viridiplantae; phylum Streptophyta; class Magnoliopsida; order Poales; family Poaceae; genus Triticum; species Triticum aestivum. The sequence continues at coordinate 318,839,291 of NC_057814.1, read as the reverse complement.
CGGGGTAAGCACCCGATCACTATCTTTCCCTAGACGACACTAACATAGAGTCCACTCGATTGGTAGTAACCCCCGTGCCCAACATTTCACATCTTAAAATTGTGGAGCCTCGCTCCCATATTCATCACATACCACAAGCACGAGGTACCAATGGTGTGTCCGGTGCCCTGTAAAAATAGTCATGGCCGCCCTACCTGGCACGACCCCGTCGTGAGAGTGACCTCATGTCACCCCCGTCACTAGTAATGTGGGCACCATGCTAGTATCGACCTAGGTAATCAATAATGCCCTTTCCCATATAAGGGTAGAGTGGTTGCGCGTGTAAGGTTGGAATAACGGTCGCAACTTAAACCAATCCATTTTGAAAACAACACACACACTTGCCTCGGTACACCACTTCGTCATCAAGTGGTTAACCAACTCATTATCTCCCTCAGGCATAAGTGGCACCCGATGGGGTTTCGAAAAGTTTTTGAAAACAATCTTGCTTCCATCACCATGCACATACCCATCCCCTTTTTGTGTAGCTCTACTTAGCATTCTATCTACTCCCACTGGCATAACCCTCATAGGAAGGTAGGGTCATGCACAATGCAAGTATCAACAAGGAGGAAATGAAGGTAACCCACCAAAGTGGCTACCATCTCATCATGATTCCGACGCAACAATAATAAAGTGCTATATGACATGCATAAAAAGGGGTTTCATAGACATGGTCAAAGGGCTGCTTGCCTGGCTCAGCAAAGTTTTCGATCCTTCTGGTCCATCTCCGAGTATTCCGTCTACTTCATCAACTAACGTCGGAAACAGTCACAATAAGCAACACAAAAAGGCAAAAATAAAAGTGCTCTAAAAATGTGAGTTGGACTTTTCTAGGATTCCTTTGGTCATAGGAGGAATGACCAAGGTGGTTTCATTGGGATTTGATCAATGGATATCTCTGAACATTTCAATATGATGGAATCAAGGGATTAATGGATTTGCAAGAAGTGTACAGGAAAATTATTTTGAAAATGAGCAAAGGCACCCATTTAACAAGGAATGATTTTAGAAGCATTTAGGAGTTGGTTTTAATAGATTTGGAGTTCAAATGATTTTCCTATGAATTTGCAAAGTTGGCAATATATTGAGAAATGGACCAATATTACATGTGGCATATAAAGTATTGGTAAAAATGTTCAGAAACTAAGTTTTAAACTTATAAGTATCTAGGAATTCAAATCATGGCATTTGGATCAAAAATGGGCTCTCTGTGATTTCCTAAGGTTCATCACAGAAATGGAAAAATAGGATTTGATAAATATTTGTGAAGAAAATGTTGTTGTAAAAATATGTAAATAGCACCATGTGATAGGGAAAGATTTATGGAGTTACTAGAAATTTGAATCATCAATTTGGATATCCTTTGAATTGTTTATGGATTTTTGAAGTTTACCGAAAAAGAAAAAGACAAATGATTTACCTAAATGGGCCGGATCTGGGCGGTGGCAGCGCGCACTGGGCGAGGTTTAGGAGTAGGGCGCCACTGGGCCGGCCCAGCGGCTCGGCCGCACGCGCGCAGGGGCCACGTCGGAGGCAGCTTGACAGAATTACGCCTTCACGCGGGTACTCCCGAAACCGTCTCCACTTGCCAGCATAGCCTAGAGGCTGGCCGCTGACGAGCAGGCCCCGCCCGCATGTTGTCTTCTTCCTCGCGCCAAGAGCAGAGGAGGTCGACCAAGCAGGGCGCCGGCGCGCTCCCCGGTGGTTCCAGCCGTCCCCGACGGGTACGGCGTACCGGCGGACTCGGGAAGCCGAGCGGCGCCCATCCATGGGCCCCACGCAGGCTGGGGAGGTCCAGGGCGACGACAACCTGACACCGGCGGACGAGGCTTCAGGAGAAGATGGTTGCGGCGGCACGGGGCACCAGAGTAGGAGAAAATGAGCGGGAGAGCTCCGACGGTCTGCTGCGGTCCTCCTAGTGGCCAAAGGATGGAAGGGGAGGCCCTGGTTTGCCGTAACCGGGTGGAGGCCGACGGCGACCGTGGCGGCCATGGAGAGGGCAAGAGGGCACGAGGGGGAGAGAGGGGGTGTCAGAGAGGTTCACGGAAGAGAGGAGGTTTGGATCGACTTGAGAGAGAGAGTCGGGGTGGTTTAAATGGGCGTGGTCGTGGTGCACCGTGGGCGGCGTCCACGGACGCGCTCGGGCGAGCTTACAGAGGGGACAGGAGAGAGGTTCTGGAGGGGGCCGGCAACGAGCCCTGTACTAGACGCCAAGGCGACCTTGGGGGACACGAGGGGGAGGCCCTAGGTGGTCGGGTGGCTCGGCAGAGAGCGGCTACAGTGCTAGGGCGCACTGTAGCACGCTCCAGAGCGCGTTTTTGGTCGGCATGGCCATTATTTTGTTGCCTTTGGCGTGGCCAATAGTGTCCAGAAGCTCTAGGGGGAGTAAAAAAGTGGGAAGGAGCTTTGGATGCCTTGGAGAGCCACAAGGAGAGGAGAGAGGTTGAGGGAGAGAGAGAGAAAGAGGTTGTCCAGAGAGAGAAAGTGAGGGTTTCACCCCCCAATAGTTGAGCTGTTGAAGGGGGGAAATTACTGGAGGTAGAAGGTGACTAGATGAAGCTCTGGTAAAAAGTTGAGCTCATGGAGAATAGTGGAAGGGGTCAAAACAGTGGTTTTTGTAAAATGTCAAAAGGTGTTTGATGGTGTTTTGGGCAATCAAAAGATTTCCATTGACATGATATTTAACAGGATCAAATGGTATATAGGATTTATGTTGGTCACCATGTTTTAGTCCATTTGAATAAAGTTGCCAATGTAACTTTGGCAAACCCTAGAAATCAACAGAAAGGGGTTTTCCCAGATTTAGTCATGTAAATCTTTTCTCCTTGATTCACCACTTGGTGTAGTGTCATAATTTGTAGATTTGAGAATGTCCACAAAAATATAGATCAAAAGAAGACATTTTACAATGTAGAGTTGTTCAAACTTGGATCTGGTTAGAGAGGGTTTTGGGGCACTTTTGTGTACCAAAACTATTTGGATGGCAATGAAACTTGTCAAGATCATCACATTAACAATGTGTAACTTGCTAGAATTTTCCTGGATTTATTTGAATATATTTCTCACAGAAATATTTCAAATACTTGAAATGAGCAGAAATGGTTTTGGAGGGGTTTGTCCAATATTTTGAACATGACCATGTGTTGAAACTCATATATATGGTAAATATATGTCCACTGAGTTTCCCTGATTTTTCTCAAATATATTTGAAGCTTTTAAATAATTTTAACCTATTAAAGACCATTTCTGGCCTTAAGAAAAAGCCTTTAAATAAAATAGTAAAATAACGGTAGGCTCTCGATCAGATTGGATCAAGTTGAGCCGCCCTTACTGTGGTGGCTAGTTCTACTTATATGGGCTCTGGTCCTCTCCCCAGATATTGAGCGGGAAGGGAGCCAACAACGGCGGGCAAATTTGAAGGGGGACAGCTGGTACAAGCTATCCTGACAAAAGTGGTCTTCGCCTGCTAAAGGCTCTGGTGGTGACGCCGTCTTGGGCTCCATGATGACCTCCGTCCTGCCGTCCTTCTGGTCTTGGTCTTGTTGCACCAATATGGCAACCTTTGCCTAATGCCTCGGTACTCCTCGCCTGCGCTTGCCTCCTTAGCACCAAAGAGGAAGCAAGGACGCTGCGCGCGCTGGCGCCCGCCTCGTGCCACGTCACGAGAGCCTCGTGAGGTTTGCCCCGCCTTGATATCTCCGCTCCTCTTGAGCCCGCCTAAAGGGGCCACTCCTGAGGAGGTCTTACGTCATCCGCCTCGCGAGGGTCTTGGATGCCTCGTTGATGAAGATGGGCCGTACGGCCTGCCGACTTAGCCACGCCGCGGGCCGCAGGTAGGCAAGTCTGGGGACCCCCGTTCCCAGAATGCCGACAGTAGCCCCCGGGCCCAAAGTGCGCTCGGGCTTGGCTTCGCGGCGAAGCCAAGGGTCAAGTACGGAGCGCCGCGGGCCCCCAAAGCCTGCGGCCTCGGTTGACGCGTGACGGTTGATTGGACGTGGGCGTCTCTGCTTCCCCATGCTGCATTGGCAACTGCACGACTTGACAAGTCCCTGCGTCATGCAAGGAAAACCATCATTACCTGTGATCGTGCGAGGCGCCGGTTGGCCTTCCTTTGCTATAAACGGGAAGGGGGGTGGAGCCCCCGTCGCCCATCTCTTCCTTGCTTGCTTGCTTCTTCCACCTCGCTCCACCGCCAGTTGCAATGGCGCCGTCGAAGAGCTTCTCTGCTGCGGAGAAGGGCAAGGCCCCTCGGGAGGGGCCCGGCTCCCCGGCGCCCAAGCGAGGGCGTGGCCATCCCTGCAAGCATGCCCCGCCCCCGCCGTGGCTCCCGCCTCCCGGGGCGGCGCCGCAGTGCGTGGCAGGATTCGCTTTGGTCGCGGCAGTTCTATCGACAAAAGGAGGCACGCTGTGGTTGCGCGACCCCCCGACCGCGGTTCCATGCGCCAGAGGTGTTGCCGGAGTTCGTTGTCTGGTCGGAGAATCCGGCCGGCAACTGGCTCCAGCTCCCTCGCTTCTTCGATGACGAGCTGCCGGCCTCCGGCCCCGCGGGCTTTGGTTGCAGGCGGACGGTTGCTGCAGCCGGGCTTCTTGGGTCGCGGTCGAGGTCTCCATCGTGGGCAACATAGCTCTGGCCCGCGGTTGGCAGACCTTTGCGTGCGCGCGCGGCCTGGGCAGGCGGTGCACCCTCCACTTCAAGTTCGACAGCGAGGCGACCCTCTTCGTGAGGGTGTTCGGGGAAGACGGTCGTCGCGTCGGATGCTGCCCCGAGGTGAATGACGGCGAGGAGGTGCTCGGCCTTGGCGATGGTCGGGACGAGGAGGAGGACGAACCTGCCGACCGCGCCTCGTCTGGCTATGGTGACTCCTCCCTTAGCGACAGTTCCAGCAGCGGTGGCCTTGATCAGCCGCCACGCCACCGCGCCCGCCTCGAAGGTGGTAGCGGGTTGTCTCATCGCCGCGCATCGGCGAAGCGCGAATAGGGGTCCGACTGGACTAGAGACGTCGCTGTGACCCTGCCCCCGTCGGCCGCTGCAGGGGCGAGCGCCGCTTTTATTATGTTTACGTTTTCCTTCCTGCATCGAAATGAAACTGGCATGGGCCCAGAGGGGCATGTATCGAATCATAACCTATCAACCATTATGCTACGCTTGTTGTTTCAGTGTTGTGTGGCCATTCTGCGCAAAGATAACTTAACCTAGTGCGTTCGGGGCGCCCTCCTCCTTGTGAGGCGTTTACTTCCTCGTGCCCATCTTGGCCTGTTTGCTCAGGAACTACGAAAATTCGTTAGGAGGTGCGCTGAAAGATTTTCCGTTCACCCGTGCCTTGACCTGGCGCTTTGCATCGCGGTACCCGAGGGGCACGGACTAGGAGGGATGTGATAGTTTTTGGATTCGCACGAGGGTGGCTCGCGAGAAGGCAGAGAGGAGAGAAATGCTCACGAGGGCACCTGCCTAGCCCCCTCGCGAGGTATGTGAGAGAAAGAACACAAGCGAACCAGAGCCTGAAAATGTAGTAAGAGGCGAGGGAACCGAATTAGCAAGGAACACCAAGGGCGAACTTCGATTTAAGAAAAAGTGAGCCAACCACGGAAAGAAAATGAAAAGCTGCGTCCGGCACCTAGTCTAGTCTTCAAGTCTTCTCACCAGCACGGAGCTAAGTGCTGCCACTAGGTGTGGGCGGGAGCCCCAGGGCCTGAGGCCGGCACTCCTGAGACTTCGGGGCGTGTACGGCCCCACTCATTATTACGTGAGAGTGTCACGGGCGGCGATTCTTCACAGGCACCGGGCCTTCTTCACAGGCTCTGGGCCTTTCTTCACAAGCTCTGGGCCTTGCTTCATGGGTAGAACTTCCGGACGTGCAGGATGTTCCATGCGTTCTGGATGGGCATCCGTTCCTGTGTCGCCAGGCGTGCTGCACTAGGCCTGGAGACATGGACGACCTTGAGCGGGCCCTCCCACATGGGCGAAAGCTTGTGCAGCCCTTCCCTGGAGAGGACCCGTCTCAGGACGAGGTCGCCCACCTCGAGCGTCCTGGAGCGGACGTTGCGGCAGTGGTATCGCCACATCACTTGTTGGTACCTTGCCGCCCTCAATGCAGCTTCGCGACGGCGTTCCTCCCCCAACACGAGATCCATCCCCCGCGTTGCGTCCTTCTGCGTTTTGTCAAACGCCAGGACCCGTGCGGAGTGATGCTTGACCTCGTGAGGAAGGACTGTGTAACACCCCGCATGTAACTTGCCATATTTGTAACTCCGACTCTTGCCATTTTCGGCTATGTGTTATGATAGTCCCTCCGTGGTCGGGTTTTGTCTTTCGTTTTGCATTTTGTTCATGTCATGCATTTCATATCATGTCATCATGTGCATTGCATTTGCATACGTGTTCGTCTCGTGCATCCGAGCATTTTCCCCGTTGTCCGTTTTGCAATCCGGCGCTCCTATCTCCTCCGGCGTTCCCCTCTTGTTTTCTTTCGTGAGTGGGTGTCAAACGTTCTCGGAATGGACCGAGGCTTGTCAAGTGGCCTTGGTATACTACCGGTAGACCACCGGTCAAGTTTCGTTCCATTTGGAGGTCGTTTGGTACTCCAACGGTTAACCGGGTAACCGCAGATGCCTTCTGTGTGTTGCAGCAAAAACCCCTCTCAAAACCAGCCCAAAACCCACCAAACTCTCTTCTATGCTCTAGGTCGTTCGATCACGACCGTGTGGGCGAAAACCGCACCTCATTTGGAGCCTCCTAGCTCCCTCTACCTATTTATATGTGAGCCCTCCCGAAAACGCACGTAGACGAAACCCTAAAATTCTCCACCGCGCGCCGCCGGACAAATTCGCCACCGACGGACACGTCCGACTCCACCGCCGCCGCCACGTGTCGCGCCACCGCTCGCCGCCACCGCCGGCCCGCGAGGCCGTACGGGGCCCTCCCGGCCCGCGTGCTCCGCCGCCGCACCTCGCCTCCCGTCCGCCGGTCCCGGCCACCCGCGCCGCCGCCGCGCCGGGCAGCGCCGCCGCCGCCGCCGCGGCCACCCGCGCCGCCGCCTTGCCTCCGCCGCCGCCGGCCGGCGCCGTCGCCGGCCCCGAGGTCCGCCGCCTCCTCCTCCCTCCGGTCTCCCTCGCCCGCGGCCTCCCTCTCCTCTCCTCCACCTCCCTCACCCGAGCTCCGGCGAGCTCGAGGAGCAGCTCCGGCAACCACCCCGATCGGATCTGGAGCAACAGTACCTAGGTTGACTTTTTTCCTCACCCCCCGTAATTCCTAAGTCTCTGAATTTTTACGGTATGTGCATTTGTTCATCATGGCATAACTCTCTGCATGTAGCTCCGTTTCACGCGTGTAATATGTCAAATTGTTCGCCTCGTGATGCTCTACATTTTGTTCAATTGCACCATGTTCATTAGAGGCCATCTTGGTGCCCAAATCTCTGTTGCAAGAGTTCTAGTTGCTGTTATCTCCTGGTTCTTAACAGAACTTGGAGATTTGTCATTTTTGTATCATTTAATCTGTGCATCTTATGGGCATGAGCTCTACATGTGTTTTGTTGTATGACATGCCATCTTTCCAAGGGTGTATGCCATGTATTTTTGTGATCTATTTGGTGACTAGCATAAGCATGCAAAGTAGGCTCCGTAATGTTTCTGATTTCAGGGACTTAGTGATTTCTCTAAGTCCTTGTCTGCTGTTATTTTGTTGCCATGTAAACTTGATGCTATAGAGAGATCCATGCATATTTTGGAGATATTCAGTAAGGATGTTTTGTAGATATTGTTGTAATTGATCCAATACTGCAATTTTTTGCAATTATGGAGTAACATAGCATGACTCAATCTTGCTCTACTTTTGCTATAAAATATTTCTGGCAGATTCTTAACATGATATGCAATTTTGCCAAGCTTATTGTAGTTGATCCACACATGCTATGCAATTGTTCTTGCCATGGATAGCTTCATAGACATGCCATCTTACTGTAGGTATGCTTGTTATGTCATGCATTGCTCTGTAGTGAGTGCATCGAGGTCACAAGCATGCCTTCATATTATTATTTCTGCCATGCTCTGTTTTCTGCTAAGTCTGAAACCTGATAACGAAACTTGCCATGTTCACATGCTTGCCATCATATCTTCTGGTCCTTTTTGTCTTATGGTCAGTAAGGGACTTGTGTCCTGTGCATTTAGTAGAACACTGCCATGCCTTGTTTTGCTATGTTAAGTTCCTGTAGCATGTTGATTTCATGCTCTGAACATTGCTACCTGATGCTGTTTTCTGCCATGTCCAGTAATTTCACCAAGTCTGTGAACCTGTTATCTTTTGCACTTTTGCCATGCTTGTTTGAGCTTGATATGTTGTGATCTAGCCGTAGCTCAGTGTTCATATTTTGTCAAGCATCTCCTGTAGATTACTACCATATGGTTTGTTGCTATGTTGGAGTGCTGTAGCATTGTTGCTTGTTGCATTCTAAGTGCTATCATGCTGTTAATCGCAGATTCGTGTCATTCTTGTTTTGCTTGCCATTTGCAAACCGTGCATCCGTTTCCGGTGATCTTTATATCGATTTCGATCGAAATCATCTCATCTTTCCAGTGGCATGCTTGGGTTGCCAATTACTGCCTTGTTCATCATTTTCCTCCCGGAGCACGCATATGCATCGCATATCATATCTCGCATATCATACATGTTTTGCATCATGTTGCTTGTGCATTTCTCGTGATTGATTGTGGTTCCGTTTGCTTGTGTTCTTGTCTTGGGTAGATCCGGGAGACGAGTTCGTGAATGAGGAACCTGTTGATTACGCTTACGAGGATCAAGCTTTCGACAACTCTGAGAACCTTGTAGGCAAGATGACCACCCCTCGAAATCACTTCTATCTTTGCTTTGCTAGTTGTTCGCTCTATTGCCATGCTGCGCTACCTATCACTTGCTATATCATGCCTCCCATATTGCCATGTCAGCCCCTAACCATCCTTTCCTAGCAAATCGTTGTTTGGCTATGTTACCGCTTTTGCTCAGCCCCTCTTATAGCGTTGCTAGTTGTAGGTGAAGTTGAAGTTTGTTCCTTGTCGGAACATGGATATGTTGGGATATCACAATATCTCTTATTTAATTAATGCATCTATATATTTTGGTAAAGGGTGGAAGGCTCGGCCTTATGCCTGTTTTTTTGTTCCACCCTTTGCCGCCCTAGTTTCTGTCATACCGGTATTATGTTCCATGAGTTTGCGTTCCTTACGCGGTCGGGTGATTTATGGGACCCCCTTGACAGTTCGCCTTGAATAAAACTCCTCCAGCAAGGCCCAACCTTGGTTTTACCATTTGCCACCTAAGCCTTTTCCCCCGGGTTTTCGCGAGCCCGAGGGTCATCTTTATTTTAAACCCCCGGACCAGTGCTCCTTCGAGTGCTGGCCCAAACCGAGCGATGTCCGGCGCCCCCTGGGCAACCAGGGTCTATGCCAACCCGACGTCTGGCTCATCCGTTGTGCCCTGAGAACGAGATATGTGCAGCTCCTGTCGGGATTTGTCGGCACATTCGGGGGCTTTGTTGGTCTTGTTTTACCATTGTCGAGATGTCTTGTAAACCGGCATTCCGAGACTGATCGGGTCTTTCCGGGAGAAGGTTTATCCTTCGTTGACCGTGAGAGCTTATGATGGGCTAAGTTGGGACACCCCTGCAGGGTATTATCTTTCGAAAGCCGTGCCCGCGGTTATGAGGTAGATGGGAGTTTGTTAATGTCCGGTTGTAGAGAACTCGTCACTTGACCCAATTAAAATACATCAACTGCGAGTGTAGCCGTGATGGTCTCTTCTCGGCGGAGTCCGGGAGGTGAACACAGTCTGAGTTATGGATGACGTAAGTAGGAGTTCAGGATCACTTCTTGGTAATTGCTAGTTGACGACCATTCCGTTGCTTCTCTTCTCGCTCTCTTTTGCGTATGTTAGCCACCATATATGCTTATTGCCGCTGCAGCTCCACCTCATTGCACCATCCTCTCCTATAAGCTTAAATAGTTTTGATCTCGCGGGTGTGAGATTGCTGAGTCCTCGTGACTCACAGATTCTACCAAAACAGTTGCAGGTGCCGACGATGCCAGTGCAGATGATGGGATCGATCTCAAGTGGGAGTTCGATGAGGAACGTGGTCGTTACTATGTGTCTTTTCCTGATGATCAGTAGTGGAGCCCAGTTGGGACGATCGGGGATCTAGCATTTGGGGTTATCTTATTTTCATCTGGATTTTGACCGTAGTTGGTCTATATGTTTGTATTTTGGTTGATGTATGAATTATATTTATGTATTGTGTGAAGTGGCGATTGTAAGCTAACTCTTTATCCCATTCTTGTTCATTACATGGGATTGTGTGAAGATGACCCTTCTTGTGACAAAACCACTATGCGGTTATGCCTCTAAGTCGTGTCTCGACACTTGGGAGATATAGCCGCATCGTGGGCGTTACAGACTGCTTCAGCTCCGTAGACGAGGAAGAATGGAGTCTCGCCTGTTGGCTTGGTGGCGATGGTGCGGATGGACCATAGCACGGACTGGAGCTCATCGTGCCAGCCCCTGCCGCAGGCCTCCAGCTTCTTCTTGAAGGTTCTGGTCTTGAGGCCCCTCAGGACCTCCGCGTTGGCACGTTCGGCCTGACCATTGCTCCTGGGGTGCATCACTGAAGCGTAGCAGATCCGCGTTCCAAGGTTAGCGCAGTAGGTTTTGAAGAGGTTACTAGTAAACTGCGAGCCGTTATCTGTGATGATGCGGTTGGGGACCCCAAAGCGGCTCACGAGGCCCTTGATGAACTTGACAGCCGAGCTGACCGGGATGGTACAGACGACTTCCACTTCCGCCCACTTGGTGAACTTGTCGATGGCGACGTAGAGATAGCGGTAGCCCCCTGGCGCCCGAGGGAACGGGCCTAAGATGTCCAGCCCCCAGACCATGAACGGCCACGTGAGCGGGATGGTCTGGAGGCCCTGAGCTGGCTGGTGAATTTGCTTGGCGTGGAATTGGCAAGCCTCGCAAGACTTCACCAGCTCGGCTGTGTCGTTGAGTGCCATAGGCCAGTAGAATCCGCCGCGGAACACCTTGCCAACGAGGGTCCGCGACGACGAATGGTTCCCGCAGTCCCCGCCGTGTACGTCAACCAGCAAGTCCCTCCCTTGATCAATGGAGATGCAGCGCAGCGTGACATCGTTCGGTCGTTTCATGTACAACTCGCCGTCTTGGATTCAGTATGCCGTGGCCTGCCGGGCCACGCGCTCTGCGTCCTCTTCCTTCTCCGGCAGCGTCCCTTGCATCAGGTACTCCTTGAATTCATTGATCCAGCATTCCTCCTGGGGCTCGAACGCCAAGAGCAGCCGAGCTCCTGAGGTCGGGCAGCAGGCTGGGGCTCCCGTGGCCGGAGGCTGTGGGAGCTCCTCCCGAGGCTGAGTCGTGCTTGAAAGTGGTGGTGTAGCTGATGGCTTGAAGAGCCGCTCCTCAAAGACACCGGGATCTTGCGGTTGCCGCTTGGATGCTCTCCTGGCGATGTCGTCGGCTTCCTTGTTGGTGCCCCAGGGCACGTGCTGCAGCTCCAGGCCCGAGAACTGCTTTTCCATCTTGCGCACGTCCGCGAGGTATGCCTCCATATGCTCGTCCTTTGGCTCGTATACCTTGTTGGAGAAATTGACGAGGAGTTGCGAGTCGCCTCTGACGGTAAGGCGCTTCACCCCTAGAGCTGCCGCAGCCTTCAGGCCAGCTATGAGGCCTTCATATTCTGCGATATTGTTGGACACCTTCTCGCCGTGCTGAAAGCAGAGTTGCACGGCGTAGTAGAGCTTGTCCTGAGTGGGCGAGATGAGCACTGCTCCAGCCCCCGCGCCCTGGTGCGCGAAGGCGCCATCGAAATACATGACCCACCCGTCTGGAGCCTCGCTCCCTGGTGAGGTGGACCGATCTTCGCCTTCCTCAAGCGTCGGGGCATCCGTCCATTCTGCCACAAAATCAGCGAGCGCGGCCCCCTGGATGACCCTGGTAGAGTTGAACTCCAACTGGAATGCTTGCAGCTCGATGTTCCACTCAGCGACCCTTCCAGCTGAGTTGGGCCTCCTAAGCACCCTCTCCAATGGGTAGGCTGAGACGACCTTGATGGGGTGGCCCTGGAAGTAGTGCCGCAGCTTGTGTGAGGCCACCAAGAGTGCGAGCAGGAGTTTCTGAGGCATGGGGTAGCGTGCCCTCGCGTCCCGCAGCATGGTGTTGACGAAGTACACCGGGTGTTCGACGAGGGCTGGCACACTGTCGAGGCCCGGGTCCTGCGGAGATTGGGGCATCTCCTGAGGTGGAGGGGTTCCTGAGACCTGACTGTCTTCAGGAGTTTCTGCGACGTCGCCCTGCCGAGCTTGGCCTTCTGCTGCCGAGGCCTTTGTTATGCCTTCCTGACCCTGGACCACTTTGGCTCCGGCCTGGCGCAGCACACCCTTGGCTTGGCGCTCCTCCCGAACCGCCACCAGCGTCGCGCTGGCGGAGTACGGGGTGGCGGCAAGGTAGAGTACTAGGGGCTCGAGAGGCCGTGGTGCCACCATCACCGGAGGGCTGGTAAGGTATTTCTTGAGGTCTTGGAAGTCTTGGTCGGCCTCCGGGGTCCACTCGAATGGGCCCTTATTCTTCATGAGCTTGAAGAAGGGTAAGGCGCGCTGTCGTGGAATTGTCACGGCAGATGTCCTCGAGCTAGGACTTAGTCGTGGAGCCATCGCAACTAGGAAGCTTAAAGGGGTTAAGCGGGACAAGGAACACGAGGGTTATACTGGTTCGGCCCCTTACGGTGAAGGTAAAAGCCTACGTCCAGTTGAGGTGGTATTGATTAGGGTTTCCATGAGCAGGGAGCTTTATTGCCATGCCTGGCTCTCGATGAGATCTTACTTGTCCTGAACCGCCGCCGGGTCGTCCCTTTATATAGAGAGGCTGACGCCCAGCGGCTCTCATTGTCCCGGCCGGCTCATAAGAGCGTCCGGCTCGGACTCTCAACTATTCTTGTCTTACACTACAAGTTCTACCATAATGGCGGTTGTAACTACGGGCCTTAGGCCACCTCTGGGTCTTAAGCCCATCTTTGGCCCGCCGTCTTCATGCTTGGCGACGGGCTTCGTACGATGACCATTATGAGTAACCCGGCCCCTCCTGGCGGGTGACTCTAAGGTTTATATCCTCAACATTAGGCCCCAGATTGATTTGAGCCGGCTCATGTCAATCTTCAATCCTTTTGATAGAAAATATCCGGCTTACAATTTGTGTAAAGGCTATAACCCGTCCTGACGTCATCTTCTGGATTCCGGGTAACCCGCCGTGACGTCATCTTCCATTAAGTCCATTTTTACTCCACCATATCCGCAACGGATCTTATCTTTAACTGCCGTCCTGAAAATCGAGGCGTTTTTATGGCGAGATAACCACGCCGTGGCCTCCTCGTTTCTCGCGTCCACTTATGAGCTTCCCCTTATAAGTAGCCCGGCCCATGAGCCTCTGGTCACTCGTCGCCTCTATCTTCTTCCTCCTCTCGCCTACTGTGCTGTTGCCCGAGCTCCGCCGCCGCCGCCACGGATCTCCTCGTCGTCACCAACTCCGGCTGCTGCATCAACCTGTCGTGTCCAGAGAAAACGGCGGCGACCTCCGCGACTCACCAGCACCCGTAAGCCCTCGCCACTCCATAGAGTAGATCCACATTAGGTTCTTGGCTGTTCTTCCCGTGTTCTTCGCCCTTCCTTGCGAGTTCTCGGTAGATTTCATTTTTACCACCTTTCTTGATCTTTAGGCTGTATAGAACTGTTGCGGTAGTTGTTTCACGCCCGTTTCCAATGTACATAGATCCTTTCTCATTGCATAAAGGCTCCGCTCGAACTTATGAACTTCTTCTGCGTCTGTTTTAGGTCTAGAAACTTTTCCTTTTAGTCGACCATTTTGATCCAAAATATTCACTGCGATCTGTGAAACTCGTTTTCACCACACTTAGTAAAAAAACTGCATCTGCTGAGCTATGGCGGCTTACATTTCCGGCTCAAAGAAGCCACGCGCCGTAAAACTTTCCGGCTCAAAAGAAGCCACGCGCCGTAATATTTGCCGGCTCATTTATGATAAGGCTGTAGACAATTTGAATTACTCTCGCTACCTTCAGCGGCTTACATAACCCGATGCACTTAGCCATATGTCATTAGGCCCCTTCATAGGCCGCCATTTTAAGCATTGAACTGTAAAACTTCCTCCAGCTTATAATTGAACCGGACATTTCCTTTTATCATAGGCTTTCGACTTTCACCATGCCTCCCAAAGCTCCCGAAGCACCCATCACGTGCAACTGGCTGTGGTCCAACGTCACTGATGAAACCTTAGCGGACTTTGTGAAGACGGGCTACCCGCCCAAAAAGGATGTCATGTCTTACCGTGCCCCTGACCCATCAGAGGAGAGACCGCAACCAAGGGAGGGTGAGGTAGTGATTTTTGCTGATCACATGAGCCGGGGCTTTGCACCGCCCGGCTCAAAATTCTTTAGAGACATGCTGAGTTTCTCTGATCTGCGGCCACAAGACATAGGACCCAACTCTGTGTCAAATATATGCAACTTCCAAGTGTTCTGCGAAGTCTACCTTGGAGAAGAGCCCAGCCTTCTGCTCTTCAGAGAGCTATTCTATTTGAACCGCCAGAATGAGTGCGCCAACGGACCGATCCTGGAACTTGGTGGAATCTCCATTCAACGCCGGAGAGACTGCCTCTTTCCTTACGCTGAGCCGCCCAGCCATCCAAAGGACTGGAACCAGACGTGGTTTTACTGCCAGGACACGTCTCCGGCTGACGAGAGCCCTCTGCCCGGCTTTCGTGCCGTGCGCTTGGAACCAAACCACCCTCTGCCCGACAAACTATCTCAGGCGGAGCGTCAACCTCTGATCCCCACCATCAACAAGATCAAGGCTCTCCTGGGCAACGGCCTCAACAGCATTGATCTGGTCCGGGTTTGGATCTCCTGGCGGGTGATCCCCTTGAGCCGCCGCCCCGGCTTAATGTGTGATTACACGGGCCGGAAAGATGACCCCCTGCGACATAGCCGCAACGATCTTCCTGAAGACGTTGTTGAAGATATGACCAAGGCCCTCTTGAATGAGAGCTTGGCAGACTGCGGGAGGACCAGTTTAAGCCCTTTCTGCAAGACCAACCCGGCCCCAGCGGTAAGCCGCTGATCTGAACATCATATTTTCTCCTTTAGATAGTTTTCATCTGAACCTTAAGAAATCTTCATTGTATTTTTCAGGCTGATGATAAATTCTGGAAGGTCAAGTATGACCATGAGGCGGCCAAGAAGGCCCGGAAGGCTAAGAAAGCCGCCAGGAGAGCCGCTCCCCGCAAGAAGGGAAGCAGGCCTACTGCCTCAGAGCTGCTTCAACTAAGTGACAGCTCCGAGTCGGAGGTAACCCCTGAACCTGTAAGCTCTTGTTGCATTTCTTGTTTATTCTTGTCTGCCTTATTGATACTGATCATCAGCAGGATGACACCGGAGCAAGTAACCCGGTGACTGAAGAGGTAATGACACTTTCCTCCGACTCGGAGCCCTTGCCAAGGCTGAAAGTCCGAAGAGTAACCCGGAAAGTAAGATTTTCACATCCTTTAGCTTATCAAGATCCTCAATTTCTTTTGAAGCAACAGATTCATGAGAGCCGGCGGCACACCCGGACCAACAAGGATGCTGACCTCTCCTCCAGTTTACCTGAGGCATCAAGGAAGCGCCAGACCGAGGTTATCTTCAACTTATATCCTTTTCATCCTTTTGCGGGTGTTATACATCAACCGCTCAATTCTTCTGATTCGAATTATCAGGAAACTTCACCCTCCTCTGGCGACTCTATGCAATCGAACCTGCCGGCTTTCAAGACCGTACCCGGGTAATGATGATCATCTCTTGTTGTGCTTATCTTCACTCATACTTTTGTACTAACCTTGTGTCCTTTCAGTGCTCAAGCAAAGCTCAGTAAAAGAGCAAAGAAGAAGAAGCCGGTCGAAGAGCCGGTCTTTCCTGATCCGGAGGTTTCAGCTCAAGAGCCGCCAGCTGCCTCTGCTCCTGAAGCCACCGCTCCAACTGATGAACCAGCCATGGAGACTTCCACCAACCCGGATATCTCCAGCCCGGCTCAGCCGGCCGATGACCCGGACGTGGTAATCACCCGGACGGAGTTTGTCGAGCCGGGGAGACCCACTGTGCTGGCTAAGTGCTCTGCGAAGGAAGAGTTGCTAGAGCGCCACCGGGCCAAGCTGGACATCACCAACTACGCCAACCTGAGCATTGGAGAGATCATCTCTGGCTATGTCAATCAAGTGCACAGCAGCCGGGACTTGGAGATTGACATGGTGAAGCAGATACAACAGAAGTCTGAGGTACCACTCTATTGCTTACTGCATAATCATCTTTACCATACTAGCCCCCAAGTCTACGACTTATGATAGAATATGTTGTAGACTTAATTTCCGGCTTACTTCCATGAACCGGTAATTTGTAGATAGAAACTTTCGACACGCATTAGCCCCCAAGTGCCAAGTGTCTTTGCTTGGAAAGTGCTTGGGACTTTAAAGTTGCATAATAATCGTTCATACTATAACCCGGAAATTGTGCAGGCTGCTTGCAAGAAATTCGAGGCTGACATCTCGGAGCTTAAGAACCGCCTGAAGACTCAGGAAACTAAGACCCGGAAGGCCAACGCCAAATTTGAATCCAGCATTGCTGCTCAAGAGAAGCTGAAGAAGAAGTTTGAAGTTGAGAGGAAAACTTGGGCCGAAGAGAAGGCTGCTCTGGTAAGCCGGGCCGAACAGGCGGAGAAGGCTCTGACGGAGAGAACCGCCGAACTCTCTGGCTTAAAACGCCATGTGTCACAAATGGTCGCCGCAATCTTCGGTAAGTTCGTCTGCAGGCTTTGAACAAGTTTACAGTCTTTATGTCTCATAACTCCCATCATTGAGAACGGCTTATCTTACTTTGTTAAACAGGTCCCAGAAGCGCCAACCTCAATCAGAATGTGCTGACCAAGCTGAAGGCCGTGTACACCCTGGTGGAGAAACTCTACACCGGGTCACAGCGCGCTTTGGCCGTGGTGGCCCTATCCAATGAGGTTCCGACTCACCTGGCGGAAGTACTTCGCCGGCTTGCCGTTCTTCCTCAACGTGTCCAAGAGCTGCGACGGGCCTCTGCAAGAGCCGGAGCCATAGCTGCTTTGAGCCGGGCCAAGGCTTTCCTTCCAGAGCTAGACCCGGCTGACATTGCACTTGGTTACCCCAGCTTGAAGGAAGACGGCACCCCCTTCGACCAAAAGGACTTTGCTGCCTGCGTGAAGATCGTGCGCCCGGTGGCCACCCTGATTGGGAATGACACCGATCTGACCAAGTATTAGCCGGGCTACGATGCAGAAAATCAGAGGATCCCCACTCCGCGTTATGAAGCCATCAGCTTAGTCCCGTCGACTCGTAAGCACACCTTTGCTCCGGAAATTGACCCGGCCGGGTTAATTGACGAGGAAGCTCAATTTGAAGCTTTGAGCGGCATTGACTAGAAATCGTCAACCTTCCAGGTCTTGGGAACAGCCGGAGGAGCGGAGAGGGATGAGCCGGAAGCTTCGACCCGGCAAGCATCTTGACTCTTTAGGCGGCTTGTTAAACAATGCTTCACCCTTCTGATTGTGCGCGACTAGCACTGTGAATCAAAATTAAGCCGGCGGAATAAGAACCGCCGTGTACACTGTTGATACAACCAGAAGAACTTGTTGTAAATCAGAAAATCAAAATTTAGGGGATTCCGGTTCGAATACGACCAGAGACCCGTCCCAAAGGGGTTAAGCTAAGATTCGAGCGCGATCATACAGCCCCCAGTGGGTTTGGCGATGCCGATCAAGAGGGTACCGACAGCTATGTTCTCTTTGGTTCGAATACGACCCATGTTTGAATAGGAAGCCCCAAAATGACCTTAAGAGTTGTTTAACGACGATGATTCGAATACGATCCACGTCGGTTCCCAAAGGGGGTTGAGCTATGATTCAAATATGATCAAAAAAACTCCCCAATGAGCTTGGCACTTTGCCAATCAAATGGGTATCGACAGCTATGTTCTCTTTGGTTCGAATACGACCTATGTTTGAACAGGAAGCCCCCAAGTGATTATATTGCGTACGGCTAGATCCGAATACGATCATAAGCCGGATCCACCCCCAAGTTACCATGTGATCTTGTAATGGAAACAACACATTTACCTTTGGAGGAGAAAAAAGGACAGAGGTCCTGCTTTATTGCTTATCATCATATATACATGGCTTATAGAAATATATACATTATGAGAGCCAGTGGCTCAAGTGTAATAAGGCCGAAGCTGAGCTATGTTCCACGGCTGACGGGTCTCTTCCTCCGACTTACGTGAATCTTTATGCTCTCGAACGTCAATAAGGTAGTATGACCCGTTGTGCAAGTTCTTGCTGACCACAAAGGGCCCTTACCAAGGCGGGGATAACTTGTGCGCATCTGTTTGATATTGGATGAGCCGGAGCACCAGATCACCTTCCTGGAAGACCCGGGACTTAACCCAGCGACTGTGATAACGGCGCAGGTCTTGTTGGTAAATCGCTGAGCAAGCTGCTGCCACATCACGCTGTTCGTCCAACAAGTCAAGAGCATCTTGGCGCGCCTGTTCATTATCCGCCTCAACATAAGCCGCCACTCGAGGCGAGTCATGACGGATGTCACTGGGGAGGACTGCTTCCGCTCCATAAACCATGAAGAAAGGCGTGTAACCCGTAGACCTGTTAGGAGTAGTATTGATGCTCCATAACACTGAGGGTAACTCCTCCACCCAACAACCCGGCGTCCGTTGCAAAGGGACCAAAAGCCGGGGCTTGATGCCTTTCAGAATCTCCTGATTAGCTCTCTCAGCTTGACCTTTGGATTAAGGGTGAGCCACTGATGAAACATCAAGTCGAATATGCTCTCGTTGACAAAACTCCTCCATAGCACCCTTAGATAGATTGGTGCTGTTGTCAGTTATAATGCTGTGTGGAAAGCCAAAGCGAAATATCACCTTTTTCATGAACTGAACCGCCGTGGCTGCGTCACACTTGCTAACGGGCTCTGCCTCAACCCACTTTGTGAACTTGTCAACTGCCACCAAGAGGTGGGTCTTCTTGTCCTTGGACCTTTTAAAAGGCCCAACCATATCAAGCCCCCAGACCGCAAATGGCCAAGTGATTGGTATCATCCTCAGCTCCTGAGCCGGCACATGAGCCCGTCGCGAGAACCTCTGGCAACCATCACATTTACTGACCAAGTCCTCCGCATCAGCATGAGCCGTCAGCCAATAAAAACCATGACGAAAAGCCTTGGCCACAAGGGATTTTGAGCCGGCATGATGGCCACAATCCCCTTCGTGAATCTCATGCAGGATTTCTTGACCTTCCTCAGGGGAGACACAACGTTGGAACGCTCCCGTAACACTGCGGCGATGCAGCTCACCATTGATAACAACCATTGACTTAGACCGCCGGGTTATTTGTCTGGCCAAAGTTTCATCCTCAGGCAAATCTCCCCGGGTCATGTAAGCCAGATAGGGCACTGTCCAGTCCGGGATGATGTGGAGAGCCGCCACCAATTGTGCCTCCGGGTCAGGGATAGCCAAGTCTTCCTCTGTAGGCAACTTAACAGAAGGGTTATGCAAGACGTCCAGGAAAGTATTGGGTGGCACCGGTTTTCGCTGAGAGCCCAGCCGGCTTAAAGCATCAGCCGCCTCGTTCTTCCTGCGATCGATGTGCTCTACCTGGTAACCCTGAAAGTGTCCAGCAATGGCATCAACTTCACGTTGATAAGCCACCATGAGAGGGTCCTTGGAATCCCACTTGCCTGATACTTGTTGAGCCACTAAGTCTGAGTCGCCGAAGCACCTTACCCGGCTCAAGCTCATCTCCTTAGCCATCCGAAGACCATGGAGCAAAGCCTCGTACTCAGCCGCATTGTTAGTGCAAGGAAACATCAACCGTAGCACATAATGGAACTTGTCACCTTTAGGGGAAGCCAATACAACTCCAGCCCCCGAGCCCTCCAATTGCCTGGACCCATCGAAGTGAATAGTCCAATATGTGTTATCCGGCTTTTCTTCGGGCACTTGTAGCTCTGTCCAATCATTGATGAAATCCACCAAAGCTTGAGATTTTACAGCAGTGCGTGGTACGTATTTTAGACCATGAGGCCCGAGCTCTATAGCCCACTTAGCCACTCTCCCTGTGGCTTCTCTGTTTTGGATGATATCTCCAAGGGGAGCAGAACTAACCACAGTGATAGGGTGACCCTGGAAATAATGCTTAAGCTTCTGGCTTGCCATGAACACACCATAAACAAGCTTCTGCCAATGTGGATACCGCTGTTTGGACTCGATGAGCACTTCGCTGACATAATAAACCGGCCGCTAAACCGGATGCTCCTTACCCTCTTCCTTGCGCTCCACCACCACAGCCACACTGATGGCCCGTGTGTTAGCAGCTACATACAGCAATAAAGGCTCCTTGTCAACCGGAGCAGCAAGGACTCGGGGCTCTGCCAGCTATCTCTTCAAATCCTCAAAAGCAGTATTAGCAGCATCATTCCAGACAAAGTCATCAGTTTTCTTCATCAACTGGTACAATGGCATGGCCTTCTCACCCAATCGGCTTATAAACCGGCTTAAAGCAGCAATACGACCCGCCAGGCGCTGGACGTCGTTTATACCCGCCGGCTTAGCCAGAGAGGTGATTGCCTTGATCTTCTCCAGAAAACCCAAGAGCTTGCCTGCAGGAACACCAAAAACACACTTGGCCGGGTTAAGCATCATCTTGTAGACCCGGAGATTATCAAAGGTTTCCCTCAGATCATCTATCAAGGTTTCCTTCTCCCTGGACTTAACCACAATATCATCCACATAGGCATGAACATTGCGCTCAATCTGGTTATGAAGACAGTTCTGTACGCAATGCTGATAAGTCGCCTGTGCACTCTTGAGTCCAAAAGGCATAGACACATAACAGAAGGCTCCAAAGGGAGTGATAAACGCCGTCTTCTCCTGGTCCTTAACTGCCATTTTAATCTGATGGTATCCAGAATAAGCATCCAAGAAACTTAAGCGCTCGCAACCCGCCGTAGCATCAATGATTTGATCAATACGGGGAAGGGCAAAAGGATCAGCCGGACATGCCTTGTTTAAGTCCGTGTAGTCCACACACATCTGCCAGGTGCCATTCTTCTTGAGCACGAGCACCAGGTTAGCTAACCACTCTGGGTGAAAGACTTCAACAATAAACCCGGCCGCCAAGAGCCGGGCCACCTCTTCACCAATGGCTTTCCGCCTCTCTTCATTAAACCGCCGAAGGAATTGTCTGACCGGCTTAAATTTCGGATCAACATTGAGAGTGTGCTCAGCGAGTTCTCTAGGTACACCTGGCATGTCAGAAGGTTTCCATGCAAAAAAGTCCCTATTCTCACGGATGAACTCGATGAGCGCGCTTTCCTATTTTGGATCCAGATTGGCACTGATGCTAAACTGCTGAGATGAATCACCTGGAACGAAATCAACAAGTTTAGTCTCATCAGCCGACTTAAATTTTATTGCCGGCTCATTCTCCGTAGTCGGCTTTTTTAGAGAGGTCATATCTGTTGGGTCAACATTGTCCTTGTAAAATTTCAACTCCTTTGCTGCACAAACAGATTCTGCATAAGCTGCATCGCCTTCCTCACACTCCAAGGCCACCTTCCGGCTGCCATGAACCGTAATGGTCCCATTGTGACCCGGCATCTTGAGCTGTAAATACACGTAACATGGCCGTGCCATGAACTTGGCGTAAGCCGGCCGCCCAAATATGGCATGATACAGACTCCTTATCTTGACCACCTCAAAGGTCAATTTTTCCACCCTGTAGTTGTATTCGTCTCCAAAGGCTACTTCCAACTCGATCTTGCCAACTGGATAAGCCAACTTACCAGGCACCACACCATGGAAAATAGTGTTGGACTGGCTGAGGTTCTTATCAATCAACCCCATACGTCGGAAAGTCTCATAATAGAGGATGTTGATGCTGCTGCCTCCATCCATGAGCACCTTGGTGAACTTATATCCTCCCACCTGCGGAGCCACCACCAAGGCCAAGTGACCCGGATTATCAACCCGGGGAGGGTGATCCTCCCTACTCCACACAATAGGCTGCTCAGACCATCTTAAATAGCGTGGAACCGCCGGCTCAACAGCATTCACAACCCTCTTATGAAGCTTCTGATCTCGCTTACACAGACTGGTGGTAAATACATGATACTGTCCACCATTAAGCTGCTTTGGATTGGTCTGATAACCCCCCTGCTGCTGTTGATGACCCTGGCCAGACTGCTGATTAAAGCCCCCTTGACCGTTCTGTGGATTAGAATTTGAGCCGCCGCCCGGGCCATGAAAACCGCCAGCGCCTGAGCCGCCGCCCGGGCCATTGTTGCCATTAAAGGCATTGGAATTCTTAAAGGCCTTCATGATTGCACAATCCTTCCATAGATGAGTAGCTGGCTTCTCCCTAGAGCCATGCCTTGGACAAGGCTCATTCAACAGCTGTTCCAGTGTCGGGCCTGACCCGCCGGCTCGGGGAGGTGGCCTCCCCTTGCGTCGCTGGTTATTACCCTGTGAGCTGGCGTTGGCCATGAACTCTAGGCTGCCATCGGCTTTACGCTTGCCACCTCCTTGGTTCCCCGGGTTATGCTGAGGACCCTTGCCATTGCCGTTCTTCTTTGCCTTCCCTGCCCTTTCATCATCTGAAGCGGGGTCCTTGGTACTATCAGAGTCAGCGTACTTGACGAGAGCCGCCATCAGCATACCCATATCATTGCAGCCGCGCTTAAGCCGCCCGAGTTTCATCTTCAGGGGCAGGAAGCGACAATTCTGCTCCAACATTAAGACTACAGAGCCGGCATCCATCTTATCAGATGAATGTATTATCTCTTTGACCCGGCGAACCCAATGTGTCGTAGATTCACCCTCCTGCTGCTTACAGTTAGTCAAATCCACAATTGACATAGACTGTCTACAGGTATCTTTGAAGTTTTGCATGAATCGGGCTTTCAGCTCAGCCCAAGACCCAATGGAATTCGGCGGCAGCCCTTTCAACCAAGTGTGGGCAGTCCCATCTAACATCATGGTGAAGTACTTGGCCAGCGCCGCTTCACTGACCTCCAGCAATTCCATGGCCATCTCGTAACTCTTGATCCAGGCTCCGGGTTGCAAATCAGCCGTGTAATTAGGCACCTTCCTAGGCCCTTTGAAGTCCTTGGGTAGACGTTCATTGCGGAGAGCCGGCACTAAGCAAGGGACACCTCCAGTCCTCGTAGGGATACCCACATCGACGGAAGTCGTCGGATAAGCCGGGGGTGTCTGGTAAGCCGTCAACTGAGGCACCTGCTCCGCCTCTTGCCGCGCTTTGTCTTGGTCTGTTGCGTGAAAGGCCCCGTTATGAGCCGGGCCATGGCCAGGGGGCAAGTCATGTCGTCGGACATTACTTGAGCCGGTCGCTGAAACCATGTGTCTGCTATAACTCGGGCTCCGGCCCGGACGAGGGGTTGAATGTATCTTGTCCCGGCTGTAAGAGTACGCCTCTTGCTGCACCAGCGCTGTCTGAAGGAGTTCTCTGACCCGGCGGGTTTCAACAGCCGTTGGAGAGTCGCCGTCAATTGGGAGAGCCACCAGCCGTGCTGCTGCGGCGACCATGTTTTCCAGCGGGTTAGCATAATGACCCGGTGGTATTGGCACATACTGAGGTGGGGCAGGGTTCACCCGGGGAGGCCCCATCACTTGTGGCTGAACAGGTGTCCCAGCCCCGGGCACCATGACCCCCGGCGGGTTACTAGACCCTGCACCTGGCGTGTTAAAGAGGTTTCGAGGATCGTAGACCGGAGGGAGTCGCGACTGGGCCTTTTGATGCCTCCTTCTCATGACCTCGTTGGACGTGTTCTGATCCATCGTGAGCCGGAAGGACTGCGCCTGAATCAACTCAGTCTGGGCGTCGAGAGCCGCCCTCTCCGCGGCCATCCTGATCCCTTCCGCCGCCAGATCCTCCTTGGCCTTCACTAGATCTAACTTTAACTGCGCCACCTCCGCGTCATGCTGAGCTTGATCCGCCGGGTCAACCGTGGAGGTCAACAGGGCCGTCATCTTGTCCGTGAGATCCATCAGCACCTGAGCCGGCGAGGGTACCGGGTTTCCTGACCCAGCGGCAGGGTTTTGAACAGGCTGCGCACCGGCCATGAAGATCCCAACCCGGCTCGGCGGCTCAAAAGGATCCAGAATACTGTCACCATCGGAACAACCCCTGAGCCTGCCATGTTGAAGTTGATACAACGAGTTTGACTCATCTGTGGACGACTCGCCGTCAGAACCGGCGGCCGTCTCATCACCAGATCCAGACCCTACAGAGAGTCCTCCATGAACACATCCCACAAAAGCATGCCTCAAGGCAGGTAGAGACCGGGCAGGTCGTGCACGTTGAGCCGTCTCGATGAGATCGGCGCAGAGATCCGGCTCAGGGCCCGGCTCACCAATCTTGCCAATGAAGACATGAATTCCGCCGAAGGGGACCCGGTACCCGTACTCAATTGAGCCGGCGTCGGGGCCCCAGTTTGCATCGTCGATGTAGAGCTTGCCACGACGACTCTTGGTCATCCGGCCCACAGCGTATCCCTTGAGCCGTTCGAAGCTGCCCTTCAAGAACTCAAATCCACCGTGCGCTGGCCCCACGGTGGGCGCCAACTGTCGTGGAATTGTCACGGCAGATGTCCTCGAGCTAGGACTTAGTCGTGGAGCCATCGCAACTAGGAAGCTTAAAGGGGTTAAGCGGGACAAGGAACACGAGGGTTATACTGGTTCGGCCCCTTACGGTGAAGGTAAAAGCCTACGTCCAGTTGAGGTGGTATTGATTAGGGTTTCCATGAGCAGGGAGCTTTATTGCCATGCCTGGCTCTCGATGAGATCTTACTTGTCCTGAACCACCGCCGGGTCGTCCCTTTATATAGAGAGGCTGACGCCCAGCGGCTCTCAGAGTCCCGGCCGGCTCATAAGAGCGTCCGGCTCGGACTCTCAACTATTCTTGTCTTACACTACAAGTTCTACCATAATGGCGGTTGTAACTACGAGCCTTAGGCCACCTCTGGGTCTTAAGCCCATCTTTGGCCCGCCGTCTTCATGCTTGGCGCCGGGCTTCGTACGATGACCATTATGAGTAACCCGGCCCCTCCTGGCGGGTGACTCTAAGGTTTATATCCTCAACACGCGCTCTCCCAGCTTGGAGATGGAACGCCCCAATGCGGTCACCCGCCCTGCTAGCTTCTGCATCTCTTTGAGGGTCTGTGGAGGGCTCATGTCCTTGATGTCCTTGATCTTCTCCGGGTTCGCCTCGATCCCCCTGTGGGACACGAGGAATCCCAGCAGCTTGGCGGAGGGGACGCCGAACACGCACTTCTCCGGGTTAAGCCTCAAGTTCACTTGGCGCAGGCTCTTGAAGGTCTCCTCCAAGTCTTGAATCAATGTCCTCGCCTCGCGAGACTTTACCACTATGTCATCGATGTAGGCCTCTGTGTTTCTCCCGAGCTGCCGCCCCAGGGCGATGTGCATCAGCCGCTGAAAAGTCGCGCCCACGTTGCGCAGCCCGAAGGGCATGCAGGTGTAGCAGTACACCCCACATGGTGTCAGGAAGGCTGTCTTCTCCACATCTTGCACCGCCATCTTGATCTGATGATACCCTGAGAACGCCTCCGGGAAGCACAGCAGGTCGCACTCGGCGGTGGAGTCGACGATCTGGTCGATGCGCGGGAGCGGGAACGGATCTTGGGCCCAGGCTTTATTAAGGTTGGTGAAGTCGACGCACATCCGTTCCTTCCCACCTTTCTTTGGCACTATGACGGGGTTCGCCAGCCACTCGGGATATCGAACTTCGCGAATGGCACCTGCCGCCTCCAGCTTGCGGGTCTCTTGGACAATGAAGGCCCGCTTCTCAGTGGACTGCCGCCTCGCTCGCTGCTTCACGGGGCGTATGTTGGGGCATACCCTTAGATGATGCTGAATCACCTCCCTCGGGACCCCTACCAGCTGATTGGGCTCCCACGCGAATATCTCCTTGTTTGCGCGCAAGAACCTCACCAAGGCCTCCTCCTGACCCGGTTCAAGGCCGGCGCCTATGGTAAAGGTGGCTCCCGAAGACCCATCCTCGTTGAGAGGCACTTGCTTGGTCTCCGCCTTGCCTTGGGTGAACAGCTGCTTCTTCTTGGTAGGTGCGGCCTCCATGGCCTCGGGGGTACCGGCGCCGGCGGGCTGTGCTGCCGCCGCGGTCTTGAAGGCAAGCCTGAATGCCGTCACGGCCTCCTTAGTGTCCCCCTTGATGGTGAGGACGCCTTTGCTCCCAGGCATCTTCATGAGGTTGTAGGCCGGGTGAGTCGCTGCCATGAACTGAGCGAGAGCTGGGTACCCGAGGATGGCCTTGTACGGGAGACCGATGCGGGCGATGTTGAAGTCTACCAGCTCGGTGCAGTAGTTGTCGCGTGTGCCGAAGGTGATGGGGAGGCGGATCTGCCCCAGAGAGTGGGCAGCTCCACCACCAACTCCTGAGAAGGGCTTGCTGAGGCTGAGCCGCTCGAGCGACACGTGAAGAAGGCTGAAGGCTTCTACAGAGTGCAAGTTGAGGCCGGCACCGCCGTCGATGAGGGTCTTGGTAATAGCCATGTTGCGGATGGTGGGCGTGCAGAGCATTGGGAGCATGCCCGAGCCGGCGGTGGAGTCGGGGTGGTCTTCTGAGGCGAAAGTGAGGTCGGCCTCTGGCGCAGCCCAACCCGGCGGAGCCCCCGGGCGCCTGGAGGTGGCCCCAATCTGATGGAGGAACGGTTTGACATGGCGATCTGAAGGCGGTGCTTGAGAGCCGCCCAGCAGGGCCGCGACTGTGTGGTGCGCTGGCACCGCGTAGCGGGCAGCAAAGAGGTCGCGGAGCTCCCCCTAGGATGCCACCGTGGATCCAGGGAGGTTGAGCAGCCAGGCGCGTGGCTCGCCAGCGAGGGCCATGGGGAACCAGTTGGCCATGATCTTGTTGTCGCCTCCGGCCTCGAGGACAGCCTCCTCGTACGCCAGCAGGAACGGCGATGGGTCTGCCGCGCCATCGTAACATGGCGGCATCTCGGGCTTGAACTTGGTCGGCCACCGCACCCGCCGTAGGGCGGGGGCCAGGGCTCGGTACCCAGATGCTCCGCTGTTGATGTCGGCCGCCGTGGTGGATGGCGGGGCACCTGCCATGGGGGCGAAGTGCGGCGGCGCGGGGCGTAGGCTGGTGGAGAGGAGCTACGGCGCACCCCTACCTGGCGCGCCAAATGTCGGATGTGGCGTTACGACAAACCCTTAAGGTTCAAACTCTGGGGTGCGCGCGAAGTCTTTCCCTCCTACCTAAACACGCCCTAGCTCACTAAGACCTCGCGGACGAACTCGACGAACTCGATACACAGAAAGACACGAGATTTATGCTGGTTCGGGCCACCGTTGTGGTGTAATACCCTACTCCAGTGTGTGTGGTGAATTGCCTCTTGGGCTGATGATGAACAATACAAGGGGAAGAACAGCCTCCTGAGGTTGAGTCGTTTTTGTGGCTAGGGTAGGCTCTCAATCAGATTGAATCAAGTTGAGCCGCCCTTACTGTGGTGGCTAGTTCTACTTATATAGGCCCTGGTCCTCTCCCCAAATATTGAGCGGGAAGGGAGCCAACAACGGCGGGAAAATTTGAAGGGGGACAGCTGGTACAAGCTATCCTGACAAAAGTGGTCTTCGCCTGCTAAAGGCTCTGGTGGTGACGCCGTCTTGGGCTCCACGATGACCTCCGTCCTGCCGTCCTTTTGGTCTTGGTCTCGTTGCACCGATATGGCAACCTTTGCCTGATGCCTCGGTACTCCTCGCCTGCGCTTGCCTCCTTAGCACCAAAGAGGAAGCAAGGACGCTGCGCGCGCTGGCGCCTGCCTGGTGCCGGTCGTCATGGCTCACGTCACGAGAGCCTCGTGAGGTTTGCCCTGCCTTGATATCTCCGCTCCTCGTGAGCCCGCCTAAAGGGGCCGCTCCTGAGGAGGTCTTGCGTCGTCCGCCTCGCGAGGCTTGGCCCCTCGCGAGGGTCTTGGATGCCTCGTTAATGAAGATGGGCCGTACGGCCTGCTGACTTAGCCACGCCGTGGGCCGCAGGCAGGCAAGTTTGGGGACCCCCATTCCCAGAAGGCCGACACTCCTCGCCTGCGCTTGCGTCTTTAGCACAAAAGAGGAAACTGGTGCACTGCGCCCGCTGCCGCCCGCCTTGCCTTTGTCGTCACGGCTCATGTCAGGTGAACCTCACGAGGTGCCCCCTGCATAGATATCTCCGCTCCTCGAGAGCAGGCCTAGCGAGGCCGCCCCCAGGGAGGTCTTGGTGTCGTCCGCCTCGCGAGGCTTGGCCCCTCGCGAGGGTCTTGGGTGGTTGCTGCTGAAGCTGGGTCGTACCAGGCCGTTGGTGGATCCACGCCATGGGCCGCAGGCAAGCAAGTCTGGGAACCCCCATTCACAGGACGCCGACACCCACGGGGTTTGTCACGATTCCGTGCAGGGAAACAAAAAAAGAAAACTTCTAGGAGCCCTGGCTACTGTGCATCACCGACGATGCCAGGCGGACGCCGCTGCCGCGCTCCGGGCACGGCGAGAGCTCAGTGGCACGTAGTTGTCGTCACTTGACTCCGGAGAATCGCTGGGCTTGGGAGAGTTGCTGGACTCCCAGGAGTCATCGCTGGAGGAGCTGTCGGCAGGACCGGAGGCGGGCTCGGTGCCCGCAGCCGCGCCACGTAGGCCGCTTCCTCCAGGGAAACACTCCAAGCGGCGGCCCTGCTCGTCGAAGACCTTGAAGAACAAGGTGGAGGCGCCGTCGTACTCGAAATGGATGGCGAGGGCCCCCTCCGCGCGGCAGGCGTGGGTGACCTCGCCCCATCCTCGGGTCATGAAGATTTTGCCCGGGGGGACGACCTCGACCTCCGCCCCCGTGGCCAAACTGCAGCGCCCGGCGTGCTGCAGCCACAGCTCAAGTGGCCCCCTCGGTGGCATATCCTCGGCAAAAAACTGCGGGAACTAGATCCACATCCTTGGTGGAAACACCTCCCACACCTCGAACTCGCGTGAGGTACCCTCGGCGTGTGTTCGCAAACTCACAGGCTGCACGGCCTCAGCTTCGCCACCATGGTCATGGCTCACGCAGCGCTGGGCACTGCCGCCTTCTCTAGAGGCTTGTGCGCGGGCGCACAGAGGGAGCGGGAAGCTAGGTGGAGGCCGCGTGCACCAAGGCCGCGTCACCTCTGGCCTTTCGCCGGCGTCGCGGGGACGGCTGAGCCTCTTGTTCGGTGGAAGTGGCCCCTGCTCATCACGAGGGGCTTTCCCCTTCTACGCTACGGAGAACCTCCTGATCGGCGCCATGGGTGCTACAACGAGATGGCGAGGCAAGAAGGAAGAAGGAGAGGGCGACGAGAAGACGAAGATGAGCAAGGGGGCTCTGCCTCTCTCCTCATTTATAGCCAGAGGAAGGCTAACCGCCGGCCACCACGATCACACGCAATGATGATTTTCTTCTGCGTGCAGCAGAGTCTCGTCAAGTCGAACCATTGTCGAGGCAGCGCGGGGAAGCGGAGGCGCCCAAGTCCCATCAATCACCACGTGTCAACCAAGGCCGCAGGCGGTTGGGGCCCGCGGCGCTCCGCACTTGCCCTTTGGCTTCGCCTCGAAGCCAAGTTCGAGCACACCTTGGGCCCGGGGGCTACTGTCGGCGTTCTGGGAACAGGGGTACCCAAACTTGCCTGCTTGCGGCCCATGCAATGGCTCCGTCAATGGCCCGGTACGGCCCAACTTCAGCAACAACAACCCAAGACCCTCGCGAGGGGCCAAGCCTCGCGAGTCGGGCGACACCAAGACCTCCCTGGGGGGCGGCCACCCCAGGATGGCTCCTGAGGAGCAGAGATATCTATGCAAGCTACACCTTGCGAGGTTCATATGACGTGAGCCGTGACGACCAAGGCCAGGCGGGCGCCAGCGGGCGCAGTGTACCCGTTTCCTCTTTGGTGCTAAGGAGGCAAGCGTAGAAGCGGAGTCCTGAGGAATCAAGCAAAGGTTTCCATTTCGGTGCAACAAGACCAAGACCGCCAGGACGGCAGGACAGAGGTCATCACGGAACCCACTGTAGCGTCACCGCTAGATGCTTTTGGAGGCGAAGACTTCTTTTTTCAGGATAACTTGTAAAAGTTGTCTCCTTTGAATTTGGCCGTTGTGGGATCCCTTCCCGCCTACATTTGGGAAGAGGACCAAGGCCACTATAAATAGGACCTAGCCACCACCATAGAGGGGTGACGAGAGGGGATCGGATCCATTTTACCCTAACCAGCTCACCAGCTCATTGAGCACAAGAACACCTCACCTCCTGAGGTTGTTCGGCCATTGTACTAGTTCAACCACTGCCCCTCGAGGATAATCCACCACAAAGCAGGAGTAGGGTTTTACACCGCAAGGTGGCCCGAACCTGGGTAAATTTTTGTGTCTCTTGTTCATTGGGTTCGTCGAGCTAGGCCGTCGGTTCGATGAGCAGGCGGACTGGGGAGGACGAGTTCTTCGCACGCACCCCAGAGTTTGAACCTTTCAAGCGTCTGCAGAACCCTGAATCAAACAGATTACATCTTGTAGTTGATGCTAGATGGTTTATTTGGTGGAAGATCATATGCTAAGATCCATTATGCTATTTATTACTCCTCTGATCTTGAGCATGAATATTATTTTTGAGTAGGTTCCCTTGTTCTTGAGGCCTCAGGAGAAGTCATGTTCCAAGTAATCATGTGAATTTGGTATTCCTTCAGTATTTTGATGATATGTATGTTGTGATTCCCCTAGTGGTGTTATGTGAACGTCGACTACATTACACTTCACCATCTTTGGGCCTAAGGGGATGCATTGTTGAGTAGTTATTAGGTGATGGGTTGCTAGAGTGACAGAAGCTTAAACCCTAGTTTATGTGCTATTCCGTAAGGGGCTGACTTGGATCCATATGCTTAATGCTATTGTTAGATTGTTATCTTAATTGTTCTTTCATAGTTGCAGATGCTTGCGAGGGGGTTAATCATAAGTGGGAGGCTTGTTCAAGTAATAACAACATCCAAGCACCGGTCCACCCACATATCAAATTATCAACGTAGCAAACGCGAATCAAACCAACATGATGAAAGTGGCTAGATGAAATTCCCGTGTGTCCTCAAGAACGATTAACTTATTATCTGAGATCGTTTCGGCCTGTCCTTTGCTACAAAAAGGATTGGGCTACCTTGTTGCACTTATTGTTACTATTGTTACTTGTTACTTGTTACAAATTATCTTGCTATCAAACTACCTGTTACTGACAATTTCATTGCTCGCAGATATTTCCTTGCTGAAAACCACTAGTCATTTCCTTGTACACCTTGTTGGGTTCAACACTATTACTTATCGAAAGGACTAGATTGATCCCCTATACTTGTGGGTCATTAGTGAGGGGCCAGGGAGAGTGTGTACTACTGCGTCAGTTTCAATATGGACTACATATGGAGCAAAATGAGTGAATCTACACTCGAAAATATGTCTATATACATCAGTACTTGGAGTATGTAGTTCATACTAAATTCTACTAAAAGACATATAGTTCAAACAATGTGATAAACTCTCTAACCAAGGTAGGGACGAGGAGTATATGTCTAACGAAGGGATTAGTGAAATTTTCTCCTCCCCCTGTAAGCCACCGCGCGCATGGGCGGGGGAGAGGGCATACGTGTAGTAAGCAAGATTCTCCTTGTCCTGCGACTCTGTGAGCCACCATGCCCGTGGGCGGGGTAGAGGGCGTACTAAGCAAGCTTCTCCTCGTTTTTTGAGTTGACAGGACACATCAAAAGTACTACATAAGTTCCTACTTTCCGGTCTATATGGCTCGATCTGAAATCTCTCTGGCCAAAATAGATGATGAGTGGTGGAATAAATTTGTTACTACCATAGTTCGCAAAAGTACTGAACATGTGACGGTGAGCGGAGAGAGTAGGACACCATTAGTACTAAAGTTCTTTTGGAAGGGTTGTAGTAGTCCTGCCCATTCACATGGTCATTGTACTGCTAACACATCATGCGTTGCAATTAGTACGTACATGATACAATAGTAAACACTCACTACCTAGTAGTACTAGTTTATTGCTTGGTTTCTATTTGGAATTGAGGACCATAAACCAGAAGGGAGGGAATATTATTTTCTGGAACCATCCATACGTGATGTTTCGGAGAAGGGTTATATCCTTTGCTGCAGCGACACCGTCCAATCTTCATGTGTGGTGTTTTTCTTAGACGGCAAAGGACTTTGTCGTCTGCCAGTAGACGGCAAAGGGCATGGACGGCACAGGTTAGGGTTAGGTCTGTTAAGGGGTTAACGGTGTGCTTTGTCGTCTGCTGGTGGACGATAAAGGCCTTTGCATCTTTGTCGTTTGCCAGCAAGCGGCGAAGTGCCCAAATAGGCCAGCCCAGGTGCACCCCCAAGTAGCTGCCACATGGCATGCTATGCAGTCTGCTGGTAGATGGCAAAGATGCAAAGGTCTTTGTCGTCTGCCAGCAGACGGCAGAGCAACCAAATAGGCCAGCCTAGTGCCCCCAGGTTGCATTGGTAGCTGGCACATGGCAGCTTTGCTGTCTGCTGGTAGACAGCAAACCTCTTTGCCGTCTGCCAGCGGAAGGCAAAGCGCCTGTATTGCCCCTGTTTTTTTCTTAAATTCAATCAATTCCATATGGATATGATCATCCAACACATATACATACCAACTCAAAAGTCCATATCCAACATATATATAGCCAACATACATCCAACAACAAGCATACAATGGTTTCATCCATACATACATATATAGGTAGCAAGTTTCACATTGTTCATCCTACAAAATCAAAACAAAAAGGAAGGACAAGAGAAGAATAGACTCCACCAATGCAAGCTTTTGTGATCTAAAGCAAATCTACAATTTGGGAAAGAAGAAAGTTAGAAGAAGAAGAAGACTAGAAGAAGAAGAAGAAGAAGCATTTTTCTTCTCTTTCTTTTCTCCTCTTCTTTATCTTCTTCTTCTTCTAACTAAGATAACCTAGGTAATTATGCCATTTTTAGCCGACTAAGCATATTAAGTCATTTTGGAGGAAAAATGTTAAGTGTAGGTCATTTTAGAGCTAAGCTAGGTAAATAGGTCATTTTGGAGCTTAGTAAGGTTATTATGTCATTTTCGAGGAAAATAAGCTAAGTATATGTCATTTTGGAGGTAACCAAGATTATTATGCCATTTTTACCTAACTATGCTAAGTATGTCATAAATGAACTAAAGAAGCTAAGTATAGGTCATTTTTTAGCTAACCTAGGTAGTTATGCCATTTTTGTGCTAACTAAGCATATTTTTTCATTTTGGAGGACAAAATGGTAAGTGTAGGTCATTTTAGAGCTATCCTAGTTAAAATCGGTCATTTTGGAGCTAGGTAAGGTTATTTTGTCATTTTGGAGGAAAATGAACTAATGATATGATAGTTTGGAGTTAAACCAAGTTTATAATGCCATTTTTACCTAAGTATGCTAAGTATGTCATAAATGAACTAAAGAAGCTAAGTATAGGTCATTTTTTAGCTAACCTAGGTAGTTATGCCATTTTGAGCGAACTAAGCATATTTATTCATTTTGGAGGAAAAAATGGTAAGTGTAGGCCATTTTAGAGCTATCCTAGTTAAAATCTGTCATTTTGGAGCTAGGTAAGGTTATTTTGTCATTTTGGAGGAAAATAAACTAATTATATGACAGTTTGGAGCTAAACCAAGGTTATTATGCCATTTTGACCTAATTAAGCTAATTATGTCATAAAGGAACTAGCTAAGCTAAGTATAGATCATCATTGAGCTATCCTATGTAGTTGTGCCATTTTTAGTTAACTAAGCATATTAATTGGAGGAAAAAAATGCTAAGTATAGGTCATTTTATAGCTATCCTAGGAAAAATATGTCATTTTGGAGCTAAGTAAGGTTATTATGTCATTTTCGAGGAAAATAAGCTAAGTATAGGTCATTTTGGAGCTAAATAGGTCATTTCTTAAGCTAAGTATGCATTGGTTAAGAAAAACACTTGGGAAAACTTACCATCATCATGGAGGTGAAGGACCAGTCGGGGTTGCACAAGTGGCACACAGAGAAGGATCGGTCGATGCTTATCGGGAGGCATGGTGCACCAAAGATCATTTGCAATGTCTCGTTAGCATGATGCAACTCAAATGTGAATACTAGTAACTAATGACCATTCAAATGAAACTCACCGTGGTCGCTATACCAATCTGGGGCATCGGCGGAGGGGTCTGACCGTTGCTCTGGCACATGGACTGCACAATTGGTTTTCATGAGTCAGTCATATTAGTTAGTAATGAAACCAACATTACATGCATGGTTTGGCTAATATGTAGGAGAAACTTACCATGAGGAGCTCGTATAGGGCCCGGTGAGATGCGTCGTTCCGGTTCCTCTCCTCCTCAAACAGCCTAGTCGTCCTCTCCTCCATGTCCCTTTCCCTCTGCTCTGCCTGCCTGATTTCCTCCGCCAGAAGCTCCTTGGCCCTAGCCTCGATGGCGAGCTCCATTGGCCGTGGACGAGGCCTTATCTCAGGATCGGAGCTCGTCTGGCGCTTCTTGATCTCTGGGGGAGTTCTAGGAGAATGTATCAGTCCATCCCCAATGGCTACCGAGCCATGGGACCTCCCGCCACCAGATATCATCACCAGCTCTGGATCAAAAGGACTCTGGCTTGGGTTGAAGTCCTCCCATTTCCTTGTCTTCCCCCCGTCTCTGTACCTCACGAGCTTGTAGTGGGAGGAGATGTTGGTGAAGCTCTCTGGATGATTGAGGTGACACTCAGAGAATGCCTTGGCCTTCTTGTACGGGGCAGTATGGGTCATGGCATAGAGGTCGAACACCCTTGGCACCTCCTTCTTGTTGTGTCGTGCCTAAAAGAGAGGAACAAAATATTAGTTAAGGGCTCAAGCTAGCATGAAGAATGAAATTGCATGAATCATGAAGCAAACCACATACCCAGTTATCCCCATACTCAAACTGGTTGGAGCTCCCTTGATGGTGTGGCACACCTTGCATTTAGGCATGCTTGTCCTTGACCTTGTTCTGGACGGCTAGCCATTGGGGAGAGCACCACTGATCCACCAACGCCTCCCAATAGTCCATCCTATCCGCACACCATCTCGGGGGCACCTAAGTTAGTCAAGAGAAATTTCAGCGCTACGCCAATGAATCAAATAAAGAAAACTAAGTACATGGACTTAAGAATAGGTAATTACCTTCATGTACTTCTCCTTACTCAGAAACTTGACGCGACACTTTGTCTTGGACCTCTCAATACCAGTCGAGGCGTAGTAGTCTTGAAAATAGCCTGCACCCGAGCCTCGTGCCGTAAGTTTCGAAGTAGGCGCTTGCACTCGGCTTCGACAACCATAGACGCGGCCTCCTCCTATTCCTGAAGGCACCTGTAGAAGGTCTGCAATCAAACAAGACAACACTGATTAGTACAATCACTAGGTACTGTTGTTTTTTAATTATGTAAAGGAGAAATTACCCAAAACGTGCGGATCACAATGTCGGGCACCGACTCGCACAAGACACCGTCGACCTTCTCCTCCGGCGGGGCCGGGGTTGCAAATTACAGCTCCCAACTCAGTGCTAGCTGTGGAACCTGATCCTCACCAGGCAACGTGACCCACTCTCGGTGTCAAAACCGGCAGATCTCGGGTAGGGGGTCCCGAACTATGCGTCTAAGGATCGAAGGTAATAGGAGGCAGGGGACACAATGTTCACCCAGGTTCAGGCCCTCTTGATGGAGGTAATACCCTACTGCCTGCTTGATTGACTTTGATGAGTATAGGGGTTACAAGAGTTGATCTACCTCGAGATCGTAGTAGCTAAACCCTAGATGTCTAGCCTGTATGATTACGATTGCCTCTACGGACTAAACCCTCCGGCTTATATAGACACCAGAGGGGGCTAGGGTTGTACAGAGTCGGTTTATAGAGAAAGGAATCTTCATATCTGCACGCCAAGCTTGCCTTCCACACCAAGGAGAGTCCCATCCGGACACAGGGGAAAGCCTTCCATCTTGTATCTTCACGGCCCATGAGTCCGGCCCATGTCACATAGCCCGGACGCCTGAGGACCCCCTAATCCAGGACTCCCTCAGTAGCCCCTGAACCTGGCTTCAATGATGATGTATCCGGCGTGCAGACTGTCTTCCACATTGCAAGGCGGGTTCCTCCTCCGAACACTTCAAAGCAGTAGATTACAAGTACTATATCCGGCATTGCACAATAACCACAACCCTTCACTGTTAGGGCACAATACTTAATAAAAAGCATGACACATCTTTTATTGACAATTCCACGGGCAAGATGTCACAACCAGCCTCCCCATCATTCCGAACTATTTCTCCCATTTCGCGTTTCAAGATGCAGTTTCCGGTGACACGTCTTGTGAAAGCAAAAGATCGTGTAACCTTATTACGGGATTCCCATCAATACAGGTTTGGGTAATCCAACCGTGTCGTTCGCACGCCCCCTTGGGAATAGGAGAGTTTTAATGCTCGTGGGGGGGATTTTTATATTCACTGCCTTTATAAAGGGATAAGAATCCACCTTTTCACCCCATGCTTTCTTCCTCCTCAGCCCATCCGCCTTTGAGCTCTAGAGCCGTAGGTCCAATCCTTTTCATCCCCAGAAAGCACTTCAGCCATTTCCGGATTTGGAGCGCAGGGTAGGTAGATGGCCTCCTCCGTCACGGAGGGAAACATCAAGGAGCTCCGGGAAGCGGGGTACTTAGCCAATGAGATCGCCCACCGGCTTCCGGCCAAGAAGCAGATCGTCCCAACTCCAAAGCCCCACAAGAGGGTAGTTTTTATTCCCCATTTCCTCCGCGGATTAGGGTTTACCCTTCATCCTTTCGTCCGTGGCCTTATGTTTTACTACGGGCTAGACTTCCATGATCTAGCCCCAAATTCCTTCCTCAATATCTCGGCATTCATCGTCGTGTGCGAGGCATTCCTCCGCATCCCTCCCCACTTCGGCCTATGGCTCAAGGTCTTCAATGTGAAGCCAAAAGTGGTGGATGGTTAACATGCCGAGTGCGGCGGCACCATGGTGAGTAAGCTCCCCAACGTCACTTGGCCCAAAGGCACCTTTGTGGAGAACATGAAGGTGTTGGGGAACGTAGTAATTTCAAAAAAATTCCTACGCACACGCAAGATCATGGTGATGCATAGCAACGAGAGGGGAGAGTGTTGTCCACGTACCCTCGTAGACCGAAAGCGGAAACGTTAACACAACGCGGTTGATGTAGTCGTACGTCTTCACAATCCGACCGATCAAGTACCGAACGCACGGCACCTCCAAGTTCAGCACACGTTCAGCTCGATGACGTCCCTTGAACTCCGATCCAGCCGAGTGTTGAGGGAGAGTTTTGTCAGCACGACGGCGTGGTGACAATGATGATGTTCAACCGTCGCAGGGCTTCGCCTAAGCACCGCTACGATATTATCGAGGTGTAATATGGTGGAGGGGGGCACCGCACACGGCTAAGAGATCAATGATCAATTGTTGTGTCTATGGGGTGCCCCCTACCCCCGTATATAAAGGAGCATGGGGGGAGGCGGCCGGCCTAGGAGGAGGGCGCGCCAAAGGGGGAGTCCTACTCCCACCGGGAGTAGGACTCCTCCTTTCCTTGTTGGAGTAGGAAAAGGGAAGGGAGAAGGAGAAAGAAGGAAGGGGGCGCCCCCCTCCCTAGTCCAATTCGGACTAGTCCATGAGGAGGGGTGCGGCCACCCTTTGGGGCCTTTCTCTCCTTTCCCGTATGGCCCATTAAGGCCGAATACGAATTCCCGTAACTCTCCGGTACTCCGAAAAATACCAGAATCACCCGGAACCTTTCCAATGTCCGAATATAGTCGTCCAATATATTGATCTTTACGTCTCGACCATTTCGAGACTCCTCATCAAGTCCCTGATCTCATCCGGGACTCCGAACTCCTTCGGTACATCAAAACATATAAACTCATAATATAACTGTCATCGTAACGTTAAGCGTGCGGACCCTACGGGTTCGAGAACTATGTAGACATGACCGAGACACCTCTCCGGTCAATAACCAATAGCGGAACCTGGATGCTCATATTGGTTCCCACATATTCTACGAAGATCTTTATCGGTCAGACCGCATAACAACATACGTTGTTCCCTTTGTCATCGGTATGTTACTTGCCCGAGATTCGATCGTCGGTATCTCGATACCTAGTTCAATCGCGTTACCGGCGTCTCTTTACTCGTTCCGTAATACATCATCCCGCAACTAACTCATTAGTTACAATGCTTGCAAGGCTTATAGTGATGTGCATTACTGAGTGGGCCCA
Organism: Triticum aestivum; assembly: GCF_018294505.1. Lineage (NCBI taxonomy): Eukaryota > Viridiplantae > Streptophyta > Magnoliopsida > Poales > Poaceae > Triticum > Triticum aestivum. Next base: position 318,800,739 of record NC_057814.1, on the reverse strand, counting down.
GAGATACCTCTCCGACAATCGGAGTGACAAATCCTAATCTCGAAATACGCCAACCCAACAAGTACCTTTGGAAGCACCTGTAGAGCACCTTTATAATCACCCAGTTACGTTGCGACGTTTGGTAGCATACAAAGTGTTCCTCCGGTAAACGGGAGTTGCATAATCTCATAGTCATAGGAACATGTATAAGTCATGAAGAAAGCAATAGCAACATACTAAACGATCGAGTGCTAAGCTAACGGAATGGGTCAAGTCAATCACATCATTCTCCTAATGATGTGATCTCGTTAATCAAATGACAACCCATGTCAATGGCTAGGAAACTTAACCATCTTTGATCAACGAGCTAGTCAAGTAGAGGCATACTAGTGACACTCTGTTTGTCTATGTATTCACACATGTATTATGTTTCCGGTTAATACAATTCTAGCATGAATAATAAACATTTATCATGATATAAGGAAATAAATAATAACTTTATTATTGCCTCTAGGGCATATTTCCTTCAGTCTCTCACTTGCACTAGAGTCAATAATCTAGTTCACATCGCCATGTGATTTAACATCAATAATTCACATCACCATGTGATTAACACCCATAGTTCACATTGTCATGTGACCAACACCCAAAGGGTTTACTAGAGTCAATAATCTAGTTCACATCGCTATGTGATTAACACCCAAAGAGTACTAAGGTGTGATCATGTTTTGATTGTGAGATAATTTTAGTCAACGGGTCTGTCACATTCAGATCCGTAAGTATTTTGCAAATTTCTATGTCTACAATGCTCTGCACGGAGCTACTCTAGCTAATTGCTCCCACTTTCAATATGTATCTAGACTAAGACTTAGAGTCATCTAGATTAGTGTCAAAACTTGCATCGACGTAACCCTTTACGACGAACCTTTTGTCACTTCCATAATCGAGAAACATATCCTTATTCCACTAAGGATAATTTTGACCGCTGTCCAGTGATCTACTCCTAGATCACTATTGTACTCCCTTGCCAAAATCAGTGTAGGGTATACAATAGATCTGGTACACAGCATGGCATACTTTATAGAACCTATGGCCAAGGCATATGGAATGACTTTCATTCTCTTTCTATCTTCTGCCGTGGTCGGGCTTTGAGTCTTACTCAATTTCACACCTTGTAACACAGGCAAGAACTCTTTCTTTGACTGTTCTATTTTGAACTACTTCAAAATCTTGTTAAGGTATGTACTCATTGAAAAAACTTATCAAGCGTCTTGATCTATCTCTATAGATCTTGATGCTCAATATGTAAGCAGCTTCACCGAGGTCTTTCTTTGAAAAACTCCTTTCAAACACTCCTTTATGCTTTGCAGAATAATTCTACATTATTTCCGATCAACAATATGTCATTCACATATACTTATCAGAAAATGCTCTAGTGCCCCACTCACTTTCTTGTAAATACAGGCTTCACCGCAAGTCTGTATAAAACTATATGCTTTGATCAACTTATCAAAGCGTATATTCCAACTCCGAGATGCTTGCACCAGTCCATAGATGGATCGCTGGAGTTTGCATATTTTGTTAGCACCTTTAGGATTGAAAAAACCTTCTGGTTGCATCATATACAACTGTTCTTTAATGAATCCATTAAGGAATGCAGTTTTGTTTATCCATTTGCCAGATTTCATAAAATGTGGCAATTGCTAACATGATTCGGACAGACTTAAGCATCGCTGCGAGTGAGAAAATCTCATCGTATTCAACACTTTGAACTTGTCAAAAACCTTTTTGCGATAATTCTAGCTTTGTAGACAGTAACACTACTATCACTGTCTGTCTTCCTCTTGAAGATCCATTTAATCTCAATGGCTCGCCGATCATTGGGCAAGTCAATCAAAGTCCATACTTTGTTCTCATATATGGATCTCATCTCAGATTTCATGGCCTCAAGCCATTCGGCGGAATCTTGGCTCATCATCGCTTCCTCATAGTTCGTAGGTTCGTCATGGTCAAATAACATGACCTCCAGAACAGGATTACCGTACCACTCTGGTGTGGATCTCACTCTGGTTTACCTACGAGGTTTGGTAGTAACTTGATCTGAAGTTACATGATCATCATCATTAACTTCCTCACTAATTGGTGTAGGAGTCACAGGAACAGATTTCTGTGATGAACTACTTTCCAATAAGGGAGCAGGTACAGTTACCTCATCAAGTTCTACTTTCCTCCCACTCACTTCTTTCGAGAGAAACTCCTTCTCTAGAAAGGATCCATTCTTAGCAACGAATGTCTTGCCTTCGGATCTGTGATAGAAGGTGTACCCAACTGTCTCCTTTGGGTATCCTATGAAGACACATTTCTCCGATTTGGGTTTGAGCTTATCAGGATGAAACCTTTTCACATAAGCATCACAACCCCAAACTTTAAGAAACGACAACTTTGGTTTCTTGCCAAACCACAGTTCATAAGATGTCGTCTCAACGGATTTAGATGGTACCCTATTTAACGTGAATGCAGCTGTCTCTAATGCATAACCCCAAAACGATAGTGGTAGATCGGTAAGAGACATCATATATCGCACCATATCTAATAAAGTACGGTTACGATGTTCGGACACACCATTACACGTGGTGTTCCAGGTGGCGTGAGTAGTGAAACTATTTCACATTGTTTTAACTGAAGGCCAAACTCGTAACTCAAATACTCTTCTTCACGATCAGATCGTAGAAACTTTATTTTCTTGTTACGATGATTTTCCGCTTCACTCTGAAATTTTATGAACTTTTCAAATGTTTCAGACTTCTATTTCATTAAGTAGATATACCCATATCTGTTCAAATCATCTGTGAAGGTCAGAAAATAATGATACCTGCTACGAGCCTCAATATTCATCGGACCACATACATTTGTATGTATGATTTCCATCAAATCTGTTGCTCTCTTCATAGTTTCGGAGAACGGCGTTTTAGTCATCTCGCCCATGAGGCACGGTTCGCAAGCATCAAGTGATTCCAAAATCCCATCAGTATGGAGTTCCTTCATGCGCTTTACACCAATATGACCTAAACGGCAGTGCCACAAATAAGTTGCACTATCATTATTAACTTTGCATCTTTTGGCTTCATTATTATGAATATGTGTATCACTACGATCGAGATCCAACAAACCATTTTATTGGGTGTATGACCATAGAAGGTTTTATTCATGTAAACAGAACAACAATTATTCTCTAATTTAAATGAATAACCGTATTGCAACAAACATGATCAAATCATATTCATGCTCAACGCAAACACCAAATAACACTTATTTAGTTTCAACACTAATCCCGAAAGTATAGGGAGTGTGCGATGATGATCATATCAATCTTGGAACTACTTCCAACACACATCGTCACCTCGCCTTTTACTAGTCTCTGTTTATTCTGCAACTCCCGTTTCGAGTTACTACTCTTAGCAACTGAACCAGTATCAAATACCGAGGGGTTTCTATAAACACTAGTAAAGTACACATCAATAACATGTATATTCAATATACCTTTGTTCACTTTGCCATCCTTCTTATCCACCAAATAGTTGGGGTAGTTCCGCTTCCAGTGACCAGTCCCTTTGCAGTAGAAGCACTTAGTCTCAGGCTTAGGACCAGACTTAGGCTTCTTCACTTGAGCAGCAACTTGCTTGCCGTTCTTCTTGAAGTTCCTGTTCTTCCCTTTGCCCTTTTCTTGAAACTAGTGGTCTCGTCAACCATCAACACTTGATGTTTTTCTTGATTTCTACCTTCGTCGATTTCAACATCACGAAGAGCTCGGGAATTACTTTCGTCATCCCTTGCATACTATAGTTCATCACGAAGTTCTACTAACTTGGTGATGGTGACTAGAGAATTCTGTCAATCACTATTTTATCTGGAAGATTAACTCCCACTTGATTCAAGCGATTGTAGTACCCAGACAATCTGAGCACATGCTCACTGCTTGAGCTATTCTCCTCCATCTTTTAGCTATAGAACTTGTTGGAGACTTCATATCTCTCAACTCGGGTATTTTCTTGAAATATTAGCTTCAACTCCTGGAACATCTCATATGGTCCATGACGTTCAAAACGTCTTTGAAGTCCCGATTCTAAGCCGCTAAGCATGGTGCACTAAACTATCAAGTAGTCATCATACTGAGCTAGCCAAACGTTCATAACGTCTGCATCTGCTCCTGTAATAGGTCTGTCACCTAGCGGTGCATCAAGGACATAATTCTTCTGTGCAGCAATGAGGATAATCCTCAGATCACGGATCCAATCCGCATCTTTGCTACTAACATCTTTCAACATAATTTTTCTCTAGGAACATATCAAAAATAAACACAGGGAAGCAACAACACGAGCTATTGATCTACAATATAATTTGCAAAATACTATCAGGACTAAGTTCATGATAAATTTAAGTTCAATTAATCATATTACTTAAGAACTCCCACTTAGATAGACATCCCTCTAATCCTCTAAGTGATCACGTGATCCATATCAACTAAACCATAACCGATCATCACGTGAAATGGAGTAGCTTTCAATGGTGAACATCACTATGTTGATCATATCTACTATATGATTCACGCTCGACCTTTCGGTCTCAGTGTTCCGAGGCCATATCTGCATATGCTAGGCTCGTCAAGTTTAACCTGAGTATTCTGCGTGTGCAAAACTGGCTTGCACCCGTTGTAGATGGACGTAGAGCTTATCACACCTGATCATCACGTGGTGTCTGGGCATGACGAACTTTGGCAACGGTGCATACTCAGGGAGAACACTTTTATCTTGAAATTTAGTGAGAGATCATCTTATAATGCTACCGTCAATCAAAGCAAGATAAGATGCATAAAAGATAAACATCACATGCAATCAATATAAGTGATATGATATGGCCATCATCATCTTGTGCTTGTGATCTCCATCTCCGAAGCACCGTCATGATCACCATCGTCACCGGCGCGACACCTTGATCTCCATCGTAGCATCGTTGTCGTCTCGCCAACTATTGCTTCTACGACTATCGCTACCGCTTAGTGATAAAGTAAAACAATTACATGGCGATTGCATTGCATACAATAAAGTGATAACCATATGGCTCCTGCCAGTTGCCGATAACTCGGTTACAAAATATGATCATCTCATACAATAAAATTCAGCATCATGTCTTGACCATATCACATCACAACATGCCCTGCAAAAACAAGTTAGACGTCCTCTACTTTGTTGTTGCAAGTTTTACGTGGCTGCTACAGGCTTAGCAAGAACCATCCTTACCTACGCATCAAAACCACCACGATAGTTTGTCAAGTTGGTGTTGTTTTAACCTTCGCAAGGACCAGGCGTAGCCACGCTCGGTTCAACTAAAGTGAGAGAGACAGACACCCGCCAGTCACCTTTAAGCAACGAGTGCTCGCAACGGTGAAACCAGTCTCGCGTAATGTCGGTCCGGGCCGCTTCATCTCACAATACCGCCGAACCAAAGTATGACATGCTGGTAAGCAGTATGACTTATATCGCCCACAACTCACTTGTGTTCTACTCGTGCATATAACATCAACACATAAAACCTGGCTCTGATACCACTGTTGGGGAACGTAGTAATTTCAAAAAAATTCCTACGCACACGCAAGATCATGGTGATGCATAGCAACGAGACGGGAGAGTGTTGTCCACGTACCCTCGTAGACCGAAAGCGGAAGCGTTAACACAACGCGGTTGATGTGGTCGTACGTCTTCACGATCCGACCGATCAAGTACCGAACGCACGGCACCTCCGAGTTCAGCACACGTTCAGCTCGATGACGTCCCTCGAACTCCGATCCAGCCGAGTGTTGAGGGAGAGTTTCATCAGCACGACGGCGTGGTGACAATGATGATGTTCTACCGTCGCAGGGCTTCGCCTAAGCACCGCTACGATATTATCGAGGTGTAATATGGTGGAGGGGGCACCGCACACGGCTAAGAGATCAATGATCAATTTTTGTGTCTATGGGGTGCCCCCTGCCCCCGTATATAAAGGAGCAAGGGGGAGGCGGCCGGCCTAGGAGGAGGGCGCGCCAAGGGGGGAGTCCTACTCCCACCGGGAGTAGGACTCCTCCTTTCCTTGTTGGAGTAGGAAAAGGGAAGGGAGAAGGAGAAAGAAGGAAGGGGCCGCCCCCCCTCCCTAGTCCAATTCGGACTAGTCCATGAGGAGGGGTGCGGCCACCCTTTGGGGCCTTTCTCTCCTTTCCCGTGTGGCCCATTAAGGCCGAATACGAATTCCCGTAACTCTCCGGTACTCCGAAAAATACCCGAATCACTCGGAACCTTTCCGATGTCTGAATATAGTCGTCCAATATATCGATCTTTACATCTCGACCATTTCGAGACTCCTCGTCAAGTCCCTGATCTCATCCAGGACTCCGAACTCCTTCGGTACATCAAAACATATAAACTCATAATATAACTGTCATCGTAACGTTAAGCGTGCGGACCCTACGGGTTCGAGAACTATGTAGACATGACCGAGACACCTCTCCGGTCAATAACCAATAGCGGAACCTGGATGCTCATATTGGTTCCCACATATTCTACGAAGATCTTTATCGGTCAGACCGCATAACAACATACGTTGTTCCCTTTGTCATCGGTATGTTACTTGCCCGAGATTCGATCGTCGGTATCTCGATACCTAGTTCAATCGCGTTACCGGCGTCTCTTTACTCGTTCCGTAATACATCATCCCGCAACTAACTCATTAGTTACAATGCTTGCAAGGCTTATAGTGATGTGCATTACTGAGTGGGCCCAGAGATACCTCTCCGACAATCGGAGTGACAAATCCTAATCTCGAAATACGCCAACCCAACAAGTACCTTTGGAAGCACCTGTAGAGCACCTTTATAATCACCCAGTTACGTTGTGACGTTTGGTAGCACACAAAGTGTTCCTCCGGTAAACGGGAGTTGCATAATCTCATAGTCATAGGAACATGTATAAGTCATGAAGAAAGCAATAGCAACATACTAAACGATCGAGTGCTAAGCTAACGGAATGGGTCAAGTCAATCACATCATTCTCCTAATGATGTGATCTCGTTAATCAAATGACAACCCATGTCAATGGCTAGGAAACTTAACCATCTTTGATCAACGAGCTAGTCAAGTAGAGGCATACTAGTGACACTCTGTTTGTCTATGTATTCACACATGTATTATGTTTCCGGTTAATACAATTCTAGCATGAATAATAAACATTTATCATGATATAAGGAAATAAATAATAACTTTATTATTTCCTCTAGGGCATATTTCCTTCAGAAGGGGTGGCAGCAGGAGTGGTTCTATGTCACGGAACCTCGCGCCTCCACATGGGCCACTTCCCCCGAGTTCAAGTCCGGGCCTGCAGTGCAGCTTACATCCTAGATCAATAAGGGCCTAGACTGGGCATCGTCCGACGAGGTGATGATGCTATAGAGGCGCATCAAGAGTATGGTGGACAAGAACACAAGTCTCGCCAGCGTGATCGAGGTGATGCTCTTTCGCCGGATTCTCCCCTGCCCAAGCCAGACTCAGCACATGTGGGAGTTCGAACCGGCCGGTCCCCGGACCCTACAGCGATTCTTCGGTACGAAGCATGAAGAGATGTGGAAGCTGCTGTTCAAGACCCAAAACAGGTGGCCGAAAACGACCAACAACATCGGTCTCAACTGTACCGACACAGCGTCTCCCGTAAGTTTTTATGATAACTTTATTACTTGCAAATCCATGGGGTATGCTTAAGCTTTCCATTCTTCTCACAGGGCTAGACGAAGAAGGCGGAGCGGATTCACGGTCCGGCTCTACTACCCGAAGACCCAGCCATCCCTTTGTTAACGAGGATGCTGGTTCCGGCACCATAGCAGGCGCCGGAAAAGAAAGCCAAGAAGAAGGGCAAGGAGGCCAAAAGCGGCCTCCAACGTAGAGGTGCTTCAGACACCGAGACTCACTCCTCCCCTGACAAAGACGAAGGGGAGGAGGAAGAGAGTAACTCCCCCCTTAAGGGGGGAAAGAAGAAGAGGGGGGCTTCCGCAGATCTGGAGGCGGAAGCGTCCAAGAAGGGGAGAATCTCCCTCACGGATGACTCCGGATCAGACGCCGATGAGTGGCGCCCCAGGCCGAAGCCCCTGGTCGGATCGTAAGTACCCTCGATGGCACATGTTCATACATATCTATCCGGCCCTCTGCCTTGTGATTTTGATATACTGAATTTCGTGCTACAGTCCGACTCACACCCACCACCAGCGATCCTCATCTTCGGGGAATTCGCTGGATCTGAACGGGACGGACAGCGGGTCACCTCCACCAGCCTCCTCCCCCCATGCTACGGACATTGCCGAAGTGCTGTCCTGAAAGGCCCTCCCGGGCCAGGGAGAGGTGCGGGGAGCCGCCAAGGCGGCGCCAGAGGGCGATATCCCTGGTGCCGACAACATGGGGGCATCGATCCCCATGGAGACTGACGACGGGGGCCATGTCCAATTCGGCCCCCGACCGAATATTATTCCGAAGACCCATATGGCTCCGGGATCAGCTGAGCAGCCTCCTTCAAAAGAAGGGGATGCGCAAATTCCCCCGATGACCTCTATCAATCCAGAGGCGCCGGATACTCTGATGGAAGCACTTCAGAGCGCCATCATTGTAGAAGAACATCGTACCCTTATGGCTACGGTGGTTGAAAGGGTTCGATCCGCTAAAAGCGGATTGAACAAGGCCTACACTAGCCTTCTAAGAGGCTTTGAGGTATGTAGAGTGCCTTTTGGTTATATAAGAAAAATATCTATGTATAGATAGTAGCCCCTGAGACTCTATTCGGTATGCACAAGGAAAGGCCGAAAAGAGGATCTAATGACTCATACAGGGTATTAACATACGTATCTATTTGAGTCGAACAGGCTGCAATGCATGCATCGGCTACCTGTGCCGCCGAGGCATCTGAGCTAAGGCGGAAGTTAGCGGAAAAGCGAGGTATGTGATACTGAAAATGCTTTTGAGAATAATATCAGCAAGAATTTTCCAGCTGAATAAGTGTTCTGACTTTGCTCACAGCTACCGTGTCTGAGGTCGAGGCCCTCAAGAGCGCACTGGCCAAGGCCAAGAAAGAGGCGGAGGAGGAACGAGCCGCCCGCCTAAAACATGAGTCAAGGGTGTCTGAAGCCTAGCAAGAGCTTAAGGATGCTATAAGCAAATGTGAGTCCTTAGAGCACCAAGTTTCGGATCAAAAATCGAAACTTGCCAAGGCCCTCCAAAGTGCTCAAGAGGCTCGGACTGAAGCCCAAAACACCTGCCGAGAAATCCAAGAGGCGAAGAAAATTGCGGCTGGTAAGGCCTTTAATATGCAGAGCAGATTTGTGAGGGAGAAATACATCTTACTGACCCGGGTTTGGAGTTCTCCAGGAGTGTTTGCAGATCTGCCCCGGAGTGTTGCTGATGCTGCGGAGTTCTTCTGAGCCGAAGAGGGGAGCTCAACAGAGAAACTGTTCTGGTCGCAATACCTTGCGCCAGAGCATCTAGTGCCCCTCAGTGATGAGTTGAAACAGCTGATCGAACTGCATAGGATGGCCAAGCTGGCTATGAAGGATTTTATAATCCGTCTATGGCCTGCCGAATCCATACCTAGCAGCTACTTCGGGCTTGTGAAGCGGCTGATCAATGCCTGCCCTCGACTTGACGCCGTGAAGCGATCGGCCTGCATCGAAGGTGCGGATGGCCTTCGCCCGCGTCAAGGTGCAGTGGGCAAAGATGAACGCCGTCAAGCTCGCGGCCGAGGGACCCCTGCAGGCAAAGAGCATCGTACACCGGAGCGGTATTTCGATGATGTCCTGGAAGGATCCCGTATGGTAGAGGGCCAGTGCTCAAAGGACATCATCTTTGAATGAACGTATCTATGTTGTCCGATCCTGTGTTATGAAACCAGGCTTATGTATGATATATTGCTTATTTTTATTAAAATATTTCCTCCTGTGCGGCCGTTTATGATATTTGAGAGTTGGCCAGTTGTCGGCTTCAGCCCCCACGTAGGTAGTACGGGGGTGTTCGGGATAGTACCTAAACACACTTGACCTAGCAATTTGGTCCGTGAAGGAGGTGTTAGTACGGCGAACTAGGCAATCGGACTATGTGGCTTTATCTCTCTAATTAGCCATAGGAGTTTTATATTAGGCGCAGCCCCTAGTTTTTTTGGATTATCCATAGTTGGGTGCTGTGCGTGTCAGGCCGGGTTAAGGCCTACCGCGTAATGCGGAAAAGAAATCGCAAGAGATGTGTATGTAGTCGCCGAATAGCTGACCAGCTCTCGCCGCATCATGATAGTTAGTTTTCGGCTTTCTCTACTGAGGTGTTTGTCCGGGTAAACCAGAAACACGATTGCAGTAGTTCTCCCTTTACTAACTTAGCCGAACAGACAAAACGTAAGGTAGTAACCACAGGAGCCGGGCAACCCAACTTTTGACCAAAGACATGATTCTGAGCCGATTCATATAATGCTATATTCGGGACGCCGGATTACATTGTGAAACTGTTCGGACTTTGTTTGGTATTTTGAAAAATGTACGTGGCTCAATAGAGCCCCTGGCGATTTAAGTCGTACCAAGGTGTACATAATAAAAAAGGAGGGAAACGCAGATTAAGAGGTAAGCCAATCCCATATTGGCTGGGCTAGAAACTGTTCCCATTATAGTCTAATTGATACGTCCAAATGTATTGGTACAACTAGTGCAATAAGCAACAAGGCTATTTTACATGCCAGGTACGAGGGAAAGCTGCGTCCAGGTCCTATAAGCAGACGAGGTAGTCTTTAAAGACCGTTTAAATACTCTACCATGCTTATGCACTGCTTTTCTCCTGGGTGTATCGTCCTTCGAGAGGATCATCGCTCAGTGTTGATATGATGGGCCTCGCAAAGGGGTCTAGGCACCGTTGAAAAGGTGACGTAGGTTGTAAGGAAACTGGAAGGAAATAAAAAGAAAAGTAAAAAAGAAAATATAAGTGTCCGGATATGGTGGAGCCATATTGTGAACTTTAGTTGTATGATGCCTCCGTCCTTTCCCATGGTATCTTTAGTGCATAGTTACGTATGCGTGGCGCATGGTCCGTAGTTTGGTTGGAGCTAAGATGGAGGCTGGATTGCTAATCGAGCTCCTGACGAGCTGGGCTGCCGCCCTGCAGTGTAGTCCGGACTCGTTTGACAGTGTCCGGGGGCTTGGCCACCGACGTAGTATTTGGCAAGATAAGGCCGCCCTGTACTTCCGCTACCAAGGCCGCGGTGTGCTCCTCAGTATGGAGGGAGTGTTCCATGTTTCCATTGACTGTTATAACACCGTGTGGTCTAGGCATCTTGAGTTTGAGATAAGCATAATGCGGGACTGCATTGAAGCGAGCAAAGGCGGTTCGTTCGAGCAGTGCGTGATAGCCACTACGGAACGGGACGATGTCGAAGATCAAGTCTTCACTTCGGAAGTTGTCCGGTGAACCGAAGATGACCTCCAATGTGATTGAGCCCGTGCAGCGGGCCTCTACGCCAGGTATTACTCCCTTAAAGGTAGTTTTGGTGGGCTTGATCCTTGATGGATCAATACCCATTTTGCGGATTGTGTCCTGATAAATCAGGTTAAGGCTGCTGTCGCCGTCCATGAGGACTCACGTAAGGCGGAATCCATTGATGATTGGGTCAAGGACTAGTGCGGCCGAACCTCCGTGACGGATACTGGTCGGATGGTCTCTACGATCAAAAGTTATCGCGTAGACGTCCCTTAGCGCGCACTTGCGTTCCCGCTTGGGGATATGTGTAACACCCCGGATGTAACTTTCCATAATTGTAACTCCAACTCTTGCCATTTTCGGCTATGTGTTATGATTTTCCCTCCGTGGTCGGGTGTTGTTTTTCGTTTTGCATTTTTGTTCATGTCATGCATCTCATATCATGTCATCATGTGCATCTCATTTGCATACGTGTTCGTCTCATGCGTCCGAGCATTTTCCCCGTTGTCCGTTTTGCAATCTGACACTCCCACATGCTCCGGCGCACCCCTCTTGTTTCTTTTCGTGAGCGGGTGTTAAACGTTCTCGGAATGGACCGAGGCTTGCCAAGTGGCCTTGGTATACCACCGGTAGACCACCTGTCAAGTTTCGTTCCATTTGGAGGTCGTTTGATGCTCCAACGGTTAACCGGGTAACCGCAAAGTCCTTTTGTGTGTTGCAGGAAACCCCCCTTCCAAACAGCCCAAAAACCCCTCTAAGTCTCTTCCATACTCTAGGTCGTTCGATCACGATCGTGTGGGCTTAAACCGCACTCCATTTGGAGCCTCCTAGCTCTCTCTACCTATAAATATGTGTCTCTCCCGAAGTTTTCGCGCAGTCCAAACCCTAGCCCGCTCCCCTCGCGCCGCCGGACACGTCCGGCCCGAGCCGGACGAACTGCGCCGCCACCCTCGCCCACTCACCGCCTGCCACTTGTCCCTCCG